>NC_057801.1:816021164-816101164 GCF_018294505.1 Triticum aestivum
AGAATCATTTTTCTTGGCGCTGAAGAAATTTGGAGCTGAAGCAAACATAATAGTACTTTTAAATCACCTGGAAATTGTCAAAAGCTCTGTCAGGAATACAGTCATCAAAATGCTGCATTGCATCCCATGGTCCATCGCCCACTCCCACCATAACAATCGAAAGAGGATAGAAGCTAGCGAACAAAAAAGGCTTTAGTAATAGAACAACACCAAGTTGAATACATATACATGAACTGCATTTACCTAGCATCAACAATTGCTTGTATAGTTGCCTGTTCTTGTGGACTTAATCTTGCACTTGAATTTGAGGTGGTCACCTACAACTTTTGCTCAAGTGAGGCTCGCGCTGAATGGCTAAAGTTCCATAGAAGAATTTACTGCTACAATGAACACATTACCTGCCCATCAGCTATGATGACGAGGACATGATATTGGCAGTTACTGCTTTCGACAACTGACATCGCCGCGTAGATAAGAGGTGCAAAAGAAGTTGGTCCTGCAGTGAACAGTTCAATAATATTGTGAGGCAAACGAAAGATTTGCGTATTGCTGGTGAAGTATTCAGCTGCCCCCAAACAGAGACGGCATCGTAGATACATTATTATTCAGTCAAAACACAATACATGAGTTATACTGTGCAGTGTGAACACTTTGTCTTACTCAAATAGCTATTGCATTATGTTCACAGATTACATAATATGTGTAATCATGATGCAACAATCACAATAATACGATCTTATCAACAAGTGACGTAAAAAACTTGCAGATGCACCGAATAGTTGAACACCAACAGGACTATTTGCTATGTGCTATCGTACGACAATCTCGGGACATCATCAAATAAGTTGTTTTCTCAACAAAAAAATGCATGTCATTTTGTACATTAGGAGGGAGTGTCAAGATGACGCAAACTGTACAACGGACCCAGTGAAAACAACAAAAAAACTACCTAAGCTAGCCGAAAGGAACTGGTAACGAGACAGAACACAGAACCAGAAAACAAAAAAACTGTACAGCTAGCTATCCATCACTACAGGGAGGGGTCGGGAGGCCTGGCGTGCATGTCATCAAATAAAGTTGAAGCAAGGAAACAAAGCATAGAACTATATGGTTACTTTAAAACATAAGTCGTCCTAAAAACAGTTTGTTGATTAGAAAAAGACTGTCGCTACTGTCGAAGTTAGTGGTGCAGATAAAACTCATATTTGTTATCGTTTTACAATCCCAGAATCTCTACTGGAGGAAAAGGAGCATAAGTGCTCATTACCTGAAAGGTTCAAATGTGGAACAATTTGTCGGTATCTGTCAAGAACCTCCTCAAAACCACGACAAGGACGGTTTTCTTGGTAAAAGCTGAAGACCGAATGATCATGTGTAGAAGCTACAGGTTGAATTGCATTTCATCAAGTCATGGAAGAGGTGCCAAATTCCTTGTAAGAAAGTTAAAATGGAAAAGCCAAAAACAGTGAGTGAATACTTACCATCACCAAACCCAAAGCATGGTATCAAGTTATCATCATCAAAAGGTGATAGTGTTCGCCCAATTATAGAGATGGCTTGCTCATATGGATTTGGGGTGCCACTAATGGCATGCAGAGATTTTCTTCCAAAGGAATGCCTACCTACAGAAATTCAGAAGAATACTTTTCCAGTTAAATGACAGGGACCTTGTTGGGTAAAACAGCAGACCTGACGTGACAGTGACAAGGAAGTAACATTACCTGACCATTCATTGCTTTTGGTGAAGTCAATACCGAGAATCAGATTTGATGATTCAAGGCCAGCTTCCCTCAACGCAGCAACGACCTTCATATGTTGGAATAGTGCCAAATTACTTATTTGGTGTAGAGAATGCAAACGCATGGCGACATGATGTGGATATGATATATTTACTTATTTTGAAACGGAATAGAGGTAGCTGAAAGCACTCAAACAAGGTTTGCTGTAGGCAACAATACAGCAGGGAAATTTGTGGCTCGCAGACACAGTTTATGTTATGCAGATTTGGGCATGTAGCATACGGGGAAAACAGATTATACCCTGCCAGGATTTGACATTTCTCAATGTTTATCGAGAAGACTGTGCCGAAGATTGAATAACAGAGACGCATAATTTGAGCAATGCCCTGAGGTTTTAATAATAACTAAGCAAATACTAGAGTAATAAGCCGGGTGATGGCCTCTGCCTTATTTATTTATTGTGCAGTAAAATTTTTTGCTCAAGAAGCAGCAGCAGGATTCAGAGCAAACAGAGTAGCAGAGAAGCCTGTCAACACTTGATAACAGGCATGAGAAAAGGATAGCACAATGGTTGCTTGTGACTCACCTCATCCACTGAGCTGTAGTTGTCTGCTATGAACTTGGGCTGCCGGTCCCTGGAACCCACGTTGTCGTGATGGTGCCCATGCTTGTGGTGAGCCCTCTCGCCCCACATTGTCTGCCGGCGACGACCTGCAGAAATTTTGCCTTCGCGTCAGCAACCTAGATCGACGCAGTATGCAAAAAATGTTACTGGCCAGTAGGAGTATACGCCAGGGAATCCGCGCGTGGTGCGACAGGAATAGCAACATGGTGGACTGAATCTAGATCCGTCCCAGTAAAACAACAGCCGGCAGAGCGTCAGTTTAGGCGGTTGCAGAGTTGCGGTGCGCCGGCTGACGGACGGATTCGCCGGGCCGGGCAGCGAAGCAAGCAAGCAAGCAAGCATGAGGGGAACGGCTGGCGCGGGTGATGCGTGCGGTGCGGGCCATGGAATGGATCGCGGCCACAGCGTCAGGTAAGGGGCTCCGTCGGTGATGAATCGATGGATCGGCGCCAGGTAGCTACCGTCGGGCCGAATCGGCCGGAGCCCCTCCCCCGCCCCGCCCGCCAGAGCAGGGGCCGAGTCCCGCCACCGGCGAAGCGGGCCGCGGGGGCGAGGAATTCGGCCCCTGAGGAGGAGGCGGAGAGGGAGGGGGTAAATTCACGGGGGGAGAGGCAGGGGAGGGGAGCGTACCAGCGCCGACCGGAGGGCTGGACCGTGGCGACGACGACGGTGACGGACGGCGACGGGGAAGACGGCGCGGCGACGGACCCCTTGCTGCCTGCTTGCTTGCTGGATGGGATCGAGGAAGCGTGCGTGCGTGCGTGCGTGCGTGAAGGTGAAGCAGAGAGAGAGGGTCCGCCGAAAAGGACTTCACTCCATTCTTTCCTTTTTCTTCTTTCTTTTTTTTATTCGTTTCAGTAGTTTTCCAGCCTGACCTCAGCGCTAGCTATAAAAGGTTACTGTAACATACGTTCACTCGCTCACGCTTCCATGTCAACAACTCTTATATAAAAGAAAATGAGTTAAATACAGTAGGGGTGCCTCAAGTTGTTCCACGCGGTCAGTTTGATGACTACAGTTATAAAATACATGAAACTGATGCTCGAACTTGTCTGGCTGTGCAAATACGGTGCCTCATTTTGTATCCGGGCGTACGCTATGCCGGCATGGTGTGACAGCGTGGCGGTGGCGGCCCACATGTAAGTGGCTGAGAGCATGGGAGGAGCTGGGTAGCCCGCGCGTGAGGGATTGCCTCATATTTTATTTAATCACGTATGAAAGCCAACAGTAAAAATAAATTACATGATTTAGAATCCATGCTGAGATCTCACGGTCGCAGATTGCATTTTAAGCACGGGCTATCCACCACGCAAAAATATGCACAGTGGGCTTTCATAAGGTCGAATTATATATACAGCGTTGCTGTGCAAAACGTAACTTTGGAGCACGGGCATATTGTGCCTGTTTCTCTTAAGTTCAGATAATCGGATTTTTACAACTCAAAAAAAATCAAAAATCTTTTATACGTGCACACATAGAAGTGTAATATATTGTGCGAACTTTCATCAAAATTCACGTTTGAATGTGAGAGATACAAAAAAGATACACACATGCAAAATTTTGCTTGTTATTTGGCTGGAAATTTGTCTTTATTGCAGGGCATAATATAACATATAATTTCGTACGAAATTTTGCACATGCATACGTTTCTGGTGTGAAAAAAAAGCTGAACTTTTAAGTGACAGTTTCTAACCTTTAAAACAAACATGCCCAGTGGCCACCGTGCTCCGAAAGTCCACTTTGGCTGCTATGTACCTCTTCAAGCTATTCTTTTATATATGGTACTCGTTTGGGCCCACACAAGTTTTATTTTTATTTTTCAAGTTGGTGCTTATTTTTTGTCTTTGATATTGTTTTTACCTTTTGAAAGAAGAAATGCAAGAAAAAGTTACAACTGCCATAAACTTAAAAGAAAGCGCTAATGCATTTCATGTTTTTGGAAAATGTTTCACATGTATTCAAAAGTTATAACATGTTTTAGAAATTCATCAGGTTCAATAAGTTTTAGAATATGTTCATCGAGTATCAAAAAATTGCTGTGTAAAATTATCCTTACAATTCTACAAACACGGTTGACATGTTTTGATACATTTCTAGAATTTAATATTATTACACAGTAATTTTCATATATGTTGAATAATTTCAAAAAATACAACGTTGTCACTTTTTTAATAGTTCTGTATTTCAGAAATACAACGAAGATACACCATAATCATGTATCCTTCTGGTCCGGAATGAATATATATATGTTTACACAATAATTTTAAATATTTGTTGAAATTTTTAAATCCACATAAATTTTTGAAAAAAGTTAATTTTACCTCTTCAAAGTACACAATGAAAAGATAAAAAGTAAATAAAAATGCACAGTAACTACATATCAATAATTATTGTATTTTCTATATGGGAAATTTGCGTGTCATAAAACTAAACAGGAACTTGGAAAAAAGTAAATAAAATAAAACCAATGGATTACGCATCAGAAAAATTGCAAAGCAACACGTGGAATTGGTCTACATAATTTTCTAGCTATTACTTGTACATGCCGGATAGTTTGCCCACGTGGGCAGATCGTGACGTTTAGTAGCCTGGAGGTGCAGGTTCTAAACACCGTCATGGATTTTTTTTTCATGTTCTTCCTCTCTAGCATACACTGTATTTGAGGGCTTTCCTATATGATTAAAATACAAGGGATGTTTCTGCAAAATAATTCCTCCCCGCACGTATCCACTTACATGTGGGCCACTGCCATGTTGGCACTTCACGTGGGCAGGGCGTATGTTTGAATACGGAAGGAGGCACCGTATTTGCACGACTGGACAAGTTCGGGCACTAGTTTTATGTATTTTGCAACTTTAGGACATGGTATGATGACGAGGACATGGTATTGGCAGTTACTGCTTTCGACAACTGACATCGCCGCGTAGATAAGAGGTGCAAAAGAAGTTGGTCCTGCAGTGACCAGTTCAATAAAGTTGATCCGTGCGTTTCAACCATTCCCAACGAACCCTAAGTGCGAGCCCCTGCAACTTAAGGTTCTTGATGCTGAGCCCTCCAAAGCACGTGGGCTTGCAGACTGCATTCCAAGCTACCATGCAATTTCCACCCGAGACCTGATCCTTCCCCGCCCAGAAGAATGCTCTCATCCATTTATCAAGCTCTTCAAACACCCAACCTGGTGCGTCAATGATCATGAAGTGATGGATCGGTTTCGCCGTGACCACTGACTTGACCAGCACAAGGCGCCCGGATCTTTGTAACAGACCGCGTTGCCAACCAGGGGCACACTTCTTCGCATTATCCAACATGGGCTGCCAATCCATCTTCTTTAGCTGATGTATGGCAAGTTGTAGTCCAAGGTATTTGCAGGGAAACTTCCCCAATTCGCACTGCAGAAGGTTGGAAACCCTGATCTTATCTTCCTCTCCACCGTGTATGAGGATAGCAGATGACTTTCCATAGTTAACCCTAAGCCCAGACGCATCTCCAAAAGCTTTAAGCGCCAAGGTCACAAACCTGAGATCAACCTCGTTTGGCCGAACAAACAGAGCCACATCATCGGCGTAGATCGAGACGCTTTGATTCGGCCTGATGCCGGTAAATGGCTTCAGAACACCTTCCTCCGCGCCCTTCACCATGATGCAGGAGAGCGCATCCATCGCAATGATGAACAAAAGAGGAGACACCGGGTCGCCTTGTCTTAGACCTTGAGTGAGCCAAAAACTCTTTCCAGGGACGCCATTAACGAGAACTTTAGTGGAAGCCGTGCGCAGTAGGATGGCTGTCCATGCTAACCATCTCTGTCCAAAGCCTTTGCGCCTCATAACTTCAAACAAGAAGGGCCAAGATATAGAATCAAACGCCCTCGATATGTCTAACTTCGGGAACACCCCCGCTTCTTTGCGTGCATGGATCTTTCTGGCAACTTGCCTCACAAGAAGGAAGTTGTCGTGCAAGTGCCTACTGCAAATAAACGCTGACTGATTGGCCGTGACAATTTCTTTCATTATTCTCCTTGCACGGTTAGCCAACATCTTGGCGAAAAGCTTAGCAACGCTCTGAGTTAGGCTGATAGGACGAAAATCCCCAACCAACTCTGCATCGGATTTCTTAGGGATGAGCACAATGTGTGCTTTGTTGAGCCTTCCGAAACCCCTCCCATCCATCATGTACAGCTTCATTATCATTGCCATCACATCGTTTTTTATGATCGTCCATGCCCTCTGATAAAACGCAGCAATGAAGCCATCCGGCCCAGGTGCCCGATCCGGTGGTAGCTCCTTGATGGTGTTCCAAACTTCTTCCTCTGTGAACATATCCACGAGCTCACCAAGATCATGATTCTCCATACCCAAAAAATTGAGGTCAAGGTCTGTTTCCCTGGTCGTTGCATGTCCCAGCAACTGCTCATACGCCTCAGTGAAGATTTCACCCTTCCTCTCTTGGTCAGTGATGAGTACCCCGTTATGCCTAATGTGAGGGATGAAATTTTTTGATCTCCGCCCATTCGCCACGGCCTGAAAAAGTTTGGTGTTCGCGTCACCTTCCCGAATCCATCGTAACCTAGAGCGTTGTCGCTCGATGATACGTTGCAGAGAGGACAGTCCTAACAGAGCCAGTTTGATAGTTTTGCGAAGCCAAAGCTCCGCGGGGGTGAGAACACGCATCTCCATGGCGCGGTCAAACCTAAGAGTGACATAGTTGGCGATCGCGATCTGCGTCTTAATGTTGCCAGACTTCCTCTGCCCCCATGCTTGAAGCGCAACAACCGTATTTCTCAGGAGCGCATCCATCCTCTTTAAGGGGTCCACTATGTTTTCATCACATACCCATGCATCACGAACAACTTGATCAAACCCCTCTAATTTGGTCCAGTACATCTCAAAACGGAATCTTCTCTTGTGACAGAAAGGGGCTGAAGTAGACAGGTGGAGCGGGGCGTGGTCCGATATGTTAGTAGACAAAGCTTGGAGGAGGACATCTGGGTGGGCAAGCTCCCGGTCCACAGTCACCAACACACGATCAATCTTAGTCATCACTGGATGATCCCTTTCATTAGTCCACGTGAATCTCCTGCCATGCATCTAAACCTCCTTAAGTTCGTTGTTGTCCACAAACTCCTTAAATCTCCTCATGATGCGTCTATTAATGTTATTATTACTTTTGTCCTCCGCCCGAAGAATCATGTTAAAGTCCCCCAACACCATCCACGACCCGGGGCGAGCCGCGCGCAAAGCATGAAGGTCGCAGAGAAATTGTGTTTTGGGGCCTTCTCCTTGCGGCCCGTACACCACCGTAACCCACCAAGTCGATCCTCCCTTATCCTGAACGAGCCCTGTGATAGAGTTGGTGTCGCGCACAATGTTGTTCACGGATAGCATCGTGCTATCCCAGGCAAGTAGGATGCCCCCACGAGTCTCCTCAGCCGGTACATAGTCAAATCCATCAAAGGATGGGCCAATGCATTGCATAACGATGAAAGGATCGAATACATCGAGCTTCGTCTCTTGGAGACACACAAGGCTGACCTTAGCTGCCACAACAAACTCCCTAACCGCATGCTTCTTGGCAGGGTTGTTGAGACCCCTCACGTTCCAACACAACACATGTGGATTAGGATCCATGGATCATGCGATGGAGAACACCCACAACCGAGCCCAATAATCAAGCTGGACTAGCCACCACCGTGCTGCCAGTCCTCAAGTCGCAAGCTGGAGGAACTTCCTTCCCAAACAAGGCAGCGATCACCTTGATGTGTTGTTCACGGAGAGGAGAGTCGAAGATGTCCGCAAGATCAGCAATTGAGTCCTCATTCCCTTCTAAATCTTCCGGGACCAAGCCTAGTACTCGCATGAGCATGTTCTCCGCTCGCATAAGAAAAGAAAAAGGAAAGCATGGTGCACTAAACTATCAAGTAGTCATCATATCGAGCTAGCCAAACATTTATAACGTCTGCATCTGCTCCTGCAATAGGTCTGTCACCTAGCGGTGCATTAAGGACATAATTCTTCTGTGCAGCAATGAGGATAAACCTCAGATCACGGATCCAATCCGCATCATTGCTACTAACATCTTTCAACATAATTTTCTCTAAGAACATATCAAAATAAACATATGAAAGCAACAACGCGAGCTATTGATCTACAACATAATTTGCAAAATACTACCAGGACTAAGTTCATGATAAATTTAAGTTCAATTAATCATATTACTTAAGAACTCCCACTTAGACAGACATCTCTCTAGTCATCTAAGTGATCACGTGATCCAAATCAACTAAACCATGTCCGATCATCACGTGAGATGGAGTAGTTTTCAATGGTGAACATCACTATGTTGATCATATCTACTATATGATTCACGCTCGACCTTTTGGTCTCCGTGTTCCGAGGCCATATCTGTATATGCTAGGCTCATCAAGTTTAACCTGAGTATTCCGCGTGTGCAACTGTTTTGCACCCATTGTATTTGAACGTAGAGCCTATCACACTCGATCATCACGTGGTGTCTCAGCACGAAGAACTTTTGCAACGGTGCATACTCAGGGAGAACACTTATACCTTGAAGTTTAGTGAGAGATCATCTTATAATGCTACCGCCGAACTAAACAAAATAAGATGTATAAAAGATAAACATCATATGCAATCAAAATATGTGACATGATATGGCCATGATCATCTTGCGCCTTTGATCTCCATCTTCAAAGTACTGTCATGATCTCTATCGTCACCGGCATGACACCATGATCTCCATCATCTTGATATATATCAATGTGTCGTCACATGGTCGTCTCGCCAACTATTGCTCTTGCAACTATTGCTATCGCATAGCGATAAAGTAAAGCAATTATTTGGTGCTTGCATCTAATGCAATAAAGAGACAACTATAAGGTTTCTGCCAGTTGCCGATAACTTCAACAAAACATGATCATCTCATACAACAACTTATATCTCATCACATCTTGACCATATCACATCACAACATTCC
Source organism: Triticum aestivum (assembly GCF_018294505.1). Classification (NCBI taxonomy): domain Eukaryota; kingdom Viridiplantae; phylum Streptophyta; class Magnoliopsida; order Poales; family Poaceae; genus Triticum; species Triticum aestivum. The sequence continues at coordinate 816,030,516 of NC_057801.1, forward strand.
CTGCAAAAACAAGTTAGACGTCCTCTACTTTGTTGTTGCAAGGTTTACGTGGCTGCTACGGGCAGAGCAAGAACCGTTCTTACCTACGCATCAAAACCACAACGGTAGTTCGTCAAGTTAGTGTTGTTTTAACCTTCGCAAGGACCGGGCGTAGCCACACTTGGTTCAACTAAAGTTGGAGAAACTGACACCCGCTAGCCACCTCTGTGCAAAGCACGTCAGGAGAACCGGTCTCGCGTAAGCGTACGCATAATGTCGGTCCGGGCCGCTTCATCCAACAATACCGCCGAACCAAAGTATGACATGCTTGTAAACAGTATGACTTGTATCTCCCACAACTCACTTATGTTCTACTCGTGCATATAACATCTACGCATAAAACCTGGCTCGGATACCACTGTTGGGGAACATAGTAATTTCAAAAAAAATCCTACGCACACGCAAGATCATGGTGATGCATAGCAACGAGAGGGGAGAATGTTGTCCACATACCCTCGTACACCGAAAGCGGAAGCGTTATAACAACGCGGTTGATGTAGTCGTACATCTTCATGGTCTGACCGATCAAGCACCGAAACTACGGCACCTCCGAGTTCTAGCACACGTTCAGCTCGATGACGATCCCCGGACGCCGATCCAGCAAAGTGTCGGGGATGTGTTCCATCAGCACGACGGCGTGGTGACGATCTTGATGTTCTACCGTCGCAGGGCTTCGCCTAAGCACCGCTACAATATTATCGAGGACTATGGTGGAGGGGGGCACCGCACACGGCTAAGAGATCTCAAGGATCAATTGTTGTTGTGTCTCTAGGGTGCCCCCCTGCCCCCGTATATAAAGGAGCAAGGGATGAGGAGGCCGGCCCTAGGAGGGGGCGCGCCAAGTGTGGAGTCCGACTAGGACTCCCTAGTCCGAGTAGGATTGCACCTCCCATATGGAATAGGAAAAGAGGAAGGGAAAAGGAGAAGGAAGGAAGGGGGCGCCCCCCTTCCCTAGTCCAATTCGGACCAGACCAAGGGGAGGGGTGCGGCCACCCTTGAGGCCCTTTTCCTTTCTTTCCCGTATGGCCCAATAAGGCCCAATACGTATTCCCGTAACTCTTCGGTACTCCGAAAAATACCTGAATCATTCGGAACCTTTCCGATGTCTGAATATAGTCGTCCAATATATCGATCTTTACGTCTCGACCATTTCGAGACTCCTCGTCATGTCCTCGATCTCATCCGGGACTCCGAACTCCTTCGGTACATCAAAACTCATAAACTCATAATATAACTGTCATCGAAACCTTAAGCGTGCGGACCCTACGGGTTCGAGAACTATGTAGACATGACCGAGACATGTCTCCGGTCAATAACCAATAGCGGAACCTGGATGCTCATATTGGCTCCCACATATTCTACGAAGATCTTTATCGGTCAAACCGCATAACAACATACGTTGTTCCTTTTGTCATCGGTATGTTACTTGCCTGAGATTCGATCGTCGGTATCTCAATACCTAGTTCAATCTCGTTACTGGCAAGTCTCTTTACTCGTTATGTAATGCATCATCCCGCAACTAATTCATTAGTCACATTGCTTGCAAGGCTTATAGTGATGTGCATTACCGAGAGGGCCCAGAGATACCTCTCCGACAATTAGAGTGACAAATCCTAATCTCGAAATATGCCAACTCAACATGTACCTTCGGAGATACCTGTAGAGCTCCTTTATAATCACCCAGTTACGTTGTGACGTTTGGTAGCACACAAAGTATTCCTCCGGTAAACGGGAGTTGCATAATCTCATAGTCATAGGAACATGTATAAGTCATGAAGAAAGCAATAGAACATACTAAACGATCAAGTGCTAAGCTAACGGAATGTGTCAAGTCAATCACATCATTCTCCTAATGAGGTGATCCCGTTAATCAAATGACAACTCATGTCTATGGCTAGGAAACTTAACCATCTTTGATTCACGACCTAGTCAAGTAGAGGCATACTAGTGACACTATGTTTGTCTATGTATTCACACATGTATCAAGTTTCCGGTCAATACAATTCTAGCATGAATAATAAACATTTATCATGAAATAAGGAAATAAATAATAACTTTATTATTGCCTCTAGCTAGGGCATATTTCCTTCAGTCTCCCACTTGCACTAGAGTCAATAATCTAGTTCACATCGTCATGTGATTTAAGACCAATATTCACATCTGTATATGATTAACACCCATAGTTCATATCGTCATGTGACCAACACTCAAAGGGTTTACTAGAGTCAATAATCTAGTTCACATTGCAATGTGATTAATACCCAAAGAGTACTAAGGTGTGATCATGTTTTGCTCGTGAGAGAAACTTAGTCAACAGGTCTGTCACATTCAGAGCCGTATGTATTTTGCAAATATTCTATGTCTACAATACTCTGCACGGAGCTACTCTATCTAATTGCTCCCACTTTCAATATGTATCCAGATTGAGACTTACAGTCATCTGGATCGGTGTAAAAGCTTGCACCTATGTAACTCTTTACGACGGGCTCTTTTATCACCTCCATAATCGAGAAATATTTCCTTAGTCCTCACCAAGGATATTCTTGACCAATGTCCAGTGATCTACTCCTAGATCACTATTATACTCCCTTGCCAAATTCAGAGCAAGGTATACAATAGGTCTGGTACATAGCATAGCATACTTTATAGAACCTATAACTGAGGCATAGGGATTGACTTTCATTCTCTTTTCTATTTTCTGTCGTGGTCAAGATTTGAGTCTTACTCAATTTCACACCTTTGCAACATAGGCAAGAACTCTTTCTTTGACTATTCCATTTTGAACTACTTCAAAATCTTGACAAGGTATGTACTTTTTGAAAAACTTATCAAGCGTCTTGATCTATCTCAATAGATCTTGATGCTCAATATGTAAGTAGCTTTACTGAGGTCTTTCTTTTAAAGAACTCCTTTCAAATAATCCTTTATGCTTTATAGAAAAATTCTACATCATTTCCGATCAACAATATGTTACTCACATATATTTATCAGAAAGGTGGTAGTGCTCCCATTCACTTTATTGTAAATACAGGCTACACTGCAAGTCTGTATAAAACTATATGATTTGATCAACTTATCAAAGCGTATATTCCAACTCTGAGATGCTTGCACTAGTCCATAGATGGATCGCTGGAGCTTGCACATTTTGATAGCACCTTTAGGATTGACAAAACCTTCTGGTTGCATCATATACAACTCTTTTTTAAGAAAACCATTAAGGAATGCAGTTTTGACATCCATTTGCCAGATTTCATAAAATATGACAATTGCTAACATGATTCGGACAGACTTAAGCATCGCTACAGTTGAGAAAATCTCATTGTAGTCAACACCTTGAACTTGTCGAAAACCTTTTTGTGACAAGTCGAGCTTTGTAGATAGTAACACTACTATAAGCGTCTGTCTTCCTCTTGAAGATCCATTTATACAATATGGCTTGCCGATCATTGGGCAACTCCACCAAAGTCCATATTTTGTTCTCATACATGGATCCCATCTCAAATTTCATGGCCTTAAGCCATTTCCCGGAATCTGGGCTCATCATCGCTTCCTGATAGTTCGTAGGTTCATTATGGTCTAGTAACATGACTTCCAGAACAGGATTACCGTACCACTCTGGTGCGGATCTTACTCTGGTTTACCCACGAGGTTCGGTAGTAACTTGATCTGAAGTTACATGATCATCATCATCAGCTTCCTCACTAATTGGTGTAGGAATCACTGGAACTGGTTTCTGTGATGAACTACTTTCCAATTCGGAAGAAGGTACAAATTACCTTATCAAGCTCTACTTCCCTCCCACTCACTTCTTTCGAGAGAAACTCCTTCTCTAGAAAGGATCCATTCTTAGCAACAAATGTTTTGCCTTCGGATCTGTGATAGAAGGTGTACCCAATAGTTTCCCTTGGGTATTCTATGAAGACGCACTTCTCCGATTTTGGGTTCGAGCTTATCAGGTTGAAACCTTTTTCACATAAGCATCGCAACTCCAAACTTTAAAAAACGACAGCTTAGGTTTACTGCTAAACCATAGTTCATATGGTGTCGTCTCAACGGATTTAGATGGTGCCCTATTTAAAGTGAATGCAGCTATCTCTAATGCATAACTCCAAAACGATAGTGGTAAATCGGTAAGATACATCATAGATCGCACCATATCCAATAAAGTGCGGTTACGACGTTCGGACACACCATTACTCTATGGTGTTCCATGTGGCATGAGCAGTGAAACTATTCCACATTGTTTAAAATGAAGACCAAACTCGTAACTCAAATATTTTTCTCTACGGTCAGATTGTAGAAACTTTTATTTTCTTGTTACGATGATTCTCCACTTCACTCCGAATATCTTTGAACTTTTCAAATGTTTCAGACATGTGCTTCATTAAGTAGATATACGCATATCTGCTCAAATCATCTATGAAGGTCAGAAAATAACGATACCCTGCCACGAGCATCAACACTCATTGGACCGCATATATCGGTATGTATTATTTCCAACAAGTTAGTAGCTCGTTCCATTGTACCGGAGAACGGAGTTTTAGTCATCTTGCCCAAAAGGCACGGTTCGCAAGCATCAAATGATTCATAACCAAGTGATTCTGAAAATCCATCTTTATGGAGTTTCTTCATGCGCTTTACACCGATATGACCCAAACGGCAGTGCCACAAATAAGTTGCACTATCATTATTAATTTTACATCTTTTGGCATCAACATTATGAATATGTGTATTACTATGATCAAGATTTAATAAACCATCACCATTGGGTGTATGACCATAGAAGGTTTTATTCATGTAAACGGAATAACAATTTATTCTCTATCTTAGATGAATAATCGTATCGCAATAAACATGATCTTATCATATTTATGCTCAACGCAAACACCAAATAACATTTATTTAGGTTTAACACTAATCTCGAAAATATAGGGAGTGTGTGATGATGATCATATCAATCTTGGAACTACTTCCAACACTCATCGTCACTTCCCGTTCAACTAGTCTTTGTTTATTCTGTAACTCATGTTTCGAGTTACTAATCTTAGCAACTGAACAAGTATCAAATACTCAGGGGCTACTATAAACACTAGTAAGGCACACATCAATAACCTGTATATCAAATATACCCGTGTTCAATTTGCCATCCTTCTTATCCACCAAATATTCAGGGCATTTCCGCTTCCAGTGACCGTTTCCTTTGCAGTGCAAGCACTCAGTTTCAGGCTTTGGTCCAGCTTTGGCCTTCTTCGCAGGAGTGACAACTTGCTTGTCATTCTACTTGAAGTTCCCTTTCTTTCCCTTTGCCCTTCTCTTGAAACTAGTGGTCTTGTCAATCATCAACACTTGATGCTCTTTCTTGATTTCTACCTTCGTCGATTTCAACATCATGAAGAGCTCGGGAATCGTTTTCGTCATCCCTTGCATACTATAGTTCATCACGAAGTTCTAATAACTTGGTGATGGTGACTAGAGAACTCTGTCAATCACTATCTTATCTGGAAGATTAACTCCCACTTGATTGAAGCGATTGTAGTACCCAGACAATCTGAGCACATGCTCACTAGTTGAGCGGTTCTCCTCCATCTTTTAGCTATAGAACTTGTTGGAGACTTCATATCTCTCAACTCGGTTATTTGCTTGAAATATTAACTTCAATTCCTGGAACATCTCATATGGTCCATGACGATCAAAACGTCTTTGAAGTCCCGATTCTAAGCCGTTAAGCATGATGCACTAAACTATCAAGTGGTCATCATATTGAGCTAGCCAAACATTCATAACGTCTGCATCTGCTCCTGCAATAGGTCTGTCACCTAGCGGTGCATTAAGGACATAATTCTTCTGTGCAGCAATGAGGATAAACCTCAGATCACGGATCCAATCCGCATCATTGCTACTAACATCTTTCAACACAAATTTCTCTAGGAACATATCAAAATAAACATATGAAAGCAACAACGCGAGCTATTGATCTACAACATAATTTGCAAATTACTACCATGACTAAGTTCATGATAAATTTAAGTTCAATTAATCATATTACTTAAGAACTCCCACTTAGACAGACATCTCTCTAGTCATCTAAGTGATCACGTGATCCAAATCAACTAAACCATGTTCGATCATCACGTGAGATGGAGTAGTTTTCAATGGTGAACATCACTATGTTGATCATATCTACTATATGATTCACGCTCGACCTTTTGGTCTCCGTGTTCCGAGGCCATATCTGTATATGCTAGGCTCGTCAAGTTTAACCTGAGTATTCTGCGTGTGCAACTGTTTTGCACCCGTTGTATTTGAATGTAGAGCCTATCACACCCGATCATCACGTGGTGTCTCAACACGAAGAACTTTCGCAATGGTGCATACTCAGGGAGAACACTTATACCTTGAAATTTAGTGAGAGATCATCTTATAATGATACCGCCGAACTAAACAAAATAAGATGTATAAAAGATAAACATCATATGCAATCAAAATATGTGACATAATATGGCCATGATCATCTTGCGCCTTTGATCTCCATCTTCAAAGTACTGTCATGATCTCTATCGTCACCGGCATGACACCATGATCTCCATCATCTTGATCTATATCAATGTGTCATCACATGGTCGTCTCGCCAACTATTACTCTTGCAACTATTGCTATCGCATAGCAATAAAGTAAAGCAATTATTTGGTGCTTGCATCTAATGCAATAAAGAGACAACTATAAGGTTTCTGCCAGTTGCCGATAACTTCAACAAAACATGATCATCTCATACAACAACTTATATCTCATCACGTCTTGACCATATCACATCACAACACGCCTTGCAAAAACAAGTTAGACGTCCTCTACTTTGTTGTTGCAAGTTTTACGTGACTGCTACGAGCTGAGCAAGAACCGTTCTTACCTACGCATCAAAACCACAACGATAGTTCGTCAAGTTAGTGATGTTTTAACCTTCGCAAGGACCGGGCGTAGCCACACTTGGTTCAACTAAAGTTGGAGAAACTGACACCTGCTAGCCACCTCTGTGCAAAGCACGTCGGGAGAACCAGTCTCGCGTAAGCGTACGCGTAATGTCGGTCCGGGCCACTTCATCCAACAATACCGCCGAACCAAAGTATGACATGCTGGTAAGCAGTATGACTTGTATCGCCCACAACTCACTTATGTTCTACTCGTGCATATAACACCTACGCATAAAACCTGGCTCGGATACCACTGTTGGGGAACGTAGTAATCTCAAAAAAAATCCTACGCACACGCAAGATCATGGTGATGCATAGCAACGAGAGGGGAGAGTGTTGTCCACGTACCCTCGTAGACCAAAATCGGAAGCATTATAACAACGCGGTTGATGTAGTCGTACGTCTTCATGGCCCGACCGATCAAGCACCGAAACTACGGCACCTCCGAGTTCTAGCACACGTTCAGCTCGATGACACTCCCCGGACTCTGATCCAGCAAAGTGTCGGGGATGAGTTCCTTCAGCACGATGGCGTGGTGACGATCTTGATGTTCTACTGTCGCAGGGTTTCGCCTAAGCATCGCTACAATATTATCGAGGACTATGGTGGAGGGGGGCACCGCACACGGCTAAGAGATCTCAAGGATCAATTGTTGTTGTTTCTCTAGGGTGCCCCCCTGCCCCCCGTATATAAAGGAGCAAGGGAGGAGGAGGCCGGCCCTAGGAGGGGGCGGGCCAAGTGTGGAGTCCTACTAGGACTCCCTAGTCCGAGTAGGATTCCACCTCCCATATGGAATAGGAAAAGAGGAAGGGAAAAGGAGAAGTAAGGAAGGGGGCGCCAACCTTCCCTAGTCCAATTCGGACCAGACCAAGGGGAGGGGTGCGGCCACCCTTGAGGCCCTTTTCCTTTCTTTCTCGGATGGCCCAATAAGGCCCAATACGTATTCCCGTAACTCTCCGGTACTTCGAAAAATACTCGAATCACTCGGAACCTTTCCGATGTCCGAATATAGTCATCCAATATATCGATCATTACGTCTCGACCATTTCGAGACTCCTCGTCATGTCCCCGATCTCATCCGGGACTCCGAACTCCTTAGGTACATCAAAACTCATAAACTCATAATATAACTGTCATCGAAACCTTAAGCGAGCGGACCCTACGGGTTCAAGAACTATGTAGACATGACCGAGACATGTCTCCGGTCAATAACCAATAGCGGAACCTAGATGCTCATATTGGCTCCCACATATTCTACGAAGATCTTTATCGGTATGTTACTTTTGTCATCGGTATGTTACTTGCCTGAGATTCGATCGTCGGTATCTCAATACCTAGTTCAATCTCGTTACTGGCAAGTCTCTTTACTCGTTATGTAATGCATCATCCCGCAACTAATTCATTAGTCACATTGCTTGCAAGGCTTATAGTGATGTGCATTACCGAGAGGGCCCAGAGATACCTCTCCGACAATCGGAGTGACAAATCCTAATCTCGAAATATGCCAACTCAACATGTACCTTCGGAGATACCTGTAGAGCTCCTTTATAATCACCCAGTTATGTTGTGACGTTTGGTAGCACACAAAGTATTCCTCCGGTAAATGGGAGTTGCATAATCTCATAGTCATAGGAATATGTATAAGTCATGAATAAAGCAATAGAACATACTAAACGATCAAGTGCTAAGCTAACAGAATGGGTCAAGTCAATCACATCATTCTCCTAATGAGGTGATCCCGTTAATCAAATGACAACTCATGTCTATGGCTAGGAAACTTAACCATCTTTGATTCACGACCTAGTCAAGTAGAGGCATACTAGTGACACTATGTTTGTCTATGTATTCACACGTGTATCAAGTTTCCGGTCAATACAATTCTAGCATGAATAATAAACATTTATCATGAAATAAGGAAATAAATAATAACTTTATTATTGCCTCTAGGGCATATTTCCTTCAGACCTACCATCACATCAGGAATAGAACATGATCCAGGGCCAGAGGCCAGACAAGGCTTGAAACCCTCCAACAGATAAGATTGACTCCGAGAAAACATCAATTAAGAAAACTAAAACACGGGACCAGGGATGCAGGCGAGAGAAGCAGCAGCTTCAGTGGGGTGCCAAGTCAGGAACTATAGTATCTCCATCTGTCAGCCACCAATCCAAAGAACTCACGACCTCTAGCCGTGCGACGCCCGATAGTGTTATTTGCTACTCGCTCGACTAGCTTTGCTCCCAGCTTCAGCATCCTTTTTTCTGGCTGATTTGTCTGCAAAATTGACCGATCGGCCACCTACCTCACGGTCTCGCACGCCCCGCGTGACAGTCACCACACGTCCCCGCAGTTGTCATGGTCCGGACCCTCTTCAATGTCCGTTTAACTGCAGTTGCCATGTCGATGAACTACAGTTGCCATGTTGGACAACTACAGTTGCCATGGTTGCTCAACTGCAGTTGCCATCTCAGGTCAAGTGCCAGATGCCATTTAGGACAACTGCAGTTGTTGCCATGTATGGTCTGATTTACTATAGTTACCATGATTTGAAAACTTTAGAGGTTGCCACCTACTAACACTAAGCAGTTGCCATGCATGGTCTGGTTTACTACAGTTGCCGTGATTTAAAAACCTTAGGAGTTGCCACCTACTAACACTAGGCAGTTGCCGTGTAGCGCTACAAAGAGACATGGCAAAACAACATGTTCGGGTAAAAAAGAGAGTTGTCATCTACTTACAAGCACACTAGGGCAGTTGCCGTGTACCCTGCAAAACACATGACAACTGACATGTTCAGGTAAAAAAAATAGAGTTGCCATCTGCTTACAAGCACGCTAGGGCAGTTGCCATGTACACTGCAAAACGCATGGCAACTGGCAGCTTGGGTATGGAGAGAGGAGACGGGCGTGTGGGCGAGATGGCAAATGCCCACACACCAGCCCTTATGCGTGAGTTAAAACTGGTGTGTGGGCGAACTGCTAAACGCCCATACACGGCCCCTTCGTGTGGTGAAACGGACGTGTGGGCGACCGGGTGAATGCCCACACACTAGCCCAGTCCTACGTGGCACCAAAACATGCCTAGATTCGTGCACCCACAAACGGACGCGGATCCACGCATGTGGGCGTTAGTGTTTCCATTTTTTTTATCATGTTTAGGGAATAATCATATCCATCTACCCAAGAAATCAGTGAGACCGGTAGAAAAGAAAACCAATGAGACAATGAGGAGTAGAGTTTAATTAGATCAAAAGCACATTTGTTCAGGCTCCACATCAACCAAGCAGCCAAACAAGTAAAAAACTGATGGCCAATAAACTCATCCTAACCACTGAAGGCACAATCTTTATTATCTTTCCAACCCATTTTAAGCAAATTATCTTTAGTTACAATGATTTTTTAGCCATGAGCCACAAAAGAAATTTGATCTTAGCTGGGACATTGGTTTTCCACAAAAAATTCCGTGGAAAGCCAATGTCAGATTTAACCAAAAACAAATACAAAGATACATAAAATAAATTTCCTATCGGTTGTCAGCGACTCAGCGTCCACTTAATGTGTTGTTTACCCCCATTCATTTGAATTTCATCACATCTAGTTTTCAAGCTATTCAAAGGCCAAGGGATTCGCCATACAAAGTTCTTCCAAAAGTAAAAGTATCCCACCCTTTCTCAATAGTAAACCGAGTGCTCTAGCTTGTTGATCGATTGATTGTTGAATCTTTGCTTGCTTTCATTTTTAGTGGCACTTCCTTCACCCTATTTGGATCTTGTAACTCTCTTACGAATTGCCACTCTCCACCTCCACCTGACCACCTCCATGCACTGCATCTTTGTGGTCTTTGTTGTAGGCTCCCACGCCCATGATGTTAATCCTACCATCGCCCTACACCATCTCTCACATATGGCGGAGTCGTGTCACGCCTCGTTTAGCGTGCGTGCGCGCACACACACCCACATTTCATCGGCCATTGCCACGTCTAGATAGCACAGTGTTCGCCGTGAAAGCGAGTGATCCACCAGCGTTTCCAAGTCAAGCACGACAAAGGAGGAGTGGCATGAAAAAAAAAAGATGGAACATGGTTCTAAAACAGTTGTTGTCGCTTCATCCTAAATTTTGGTGTATTTTGTTTTGCACATTGGAGGGCGGCGACGCCTCGCTAATCGCCCCCCCCCCCCCCAATCATTTATCTTCCTTTTGTTTTGAGGAAAGGCCATCATGACTAGTTTTATTGAAACTCAAATTAGGTTTAGATCGTCTACGAGCTTGCTGACAACAATGTCAGGAGACTCGTCCAACCAGCTAAAAGAAGTCTTATTACAATAATAAAAATGAGCTAGCACGTGAGCCGCTGATTTACAAGGTCGATAACAGTGCTTAAAAATGACCTTTCCAATATAATTACTAGTGTCTAGACATTCTGCGAAAATGGCCGCTGCAGCGTCCCATCAAGTTGTTTGACCATTACAAAAACTGATGACCTGTAGAGAATCTGATTCCGCTTCCACTCGATTACATCCGAGGGAGACTCGTCCATCATGACTAGTTTTATTGAAACTCAAATTAGGTTTAGATCGTCTACGAGCTTGCTGACAACAATGTCAGGAGACTCGTCCAACCAGCTAAAAGAAGTCTTATTACAATAATAAAAATGAGCTAGCACGTGAGCCGCTGATTTACAAGGTCGATAACAGTGCTTAAAAATGACCTTTCCAATATAATTACTAGTGTCTAGACATTCTGCGAAAATGGCCGCTGCAGCGTCCCATCAAGTTGTTTGACCATTACAAAAACTGATGACCTGTAGAGAATCTGATTCCGCTTCCACTCGATTACATCCGAGGGCGTTCGCAAACACAAGGCCATCTCGCATGACCAAAGCTTCAGTAGTAATTATATCCCGCTGCAAAAGGAATGAATTTGCATTGAGCTCTACATGTTGTGTCGTAATAGTACCAAACTTCAAATGGTCGTCCTCACAAATTATTAAGCGCATCTGTGTCTGTGTCGTAAACATAAACGGTAGGGCATAGAAACAAAATAGAAGCACGCCCGGTGGGACTCGAACCCACAATCGCCTGATTAGAAGTCAGACGCCTTATCCATTAGGCCACGGGCGCTGTTGTGATCACAGAAATAATATCCGCCTATTTATTCTTTGCGAGCAGTGGGCAGACTCAAAGCACACAAATTAAATGTCTGCGTGCATAAAATACAAATTCTGATTTTAGATACAAGAATGAATACATGGATAGACCTGCAAAGTCAATCACGCCTTATATTTTGGGAAGGAGGGGGGTATCAACCATGAATGCTTTAACGTTGGACACATATTTGATTTTGCCTACAAAAAAAGAACACTTATTTGATTGATCACCAACAAGTGGTACGTGGGAGAATTTGCCGATCAATTATTTAAGTGTCGTTACAAAGAAGGGGTCCACTTTGGTGCAACATTTACGATAAAAATATACCTTGGAACACTCATATAACCTATCAAGAATATGGTCGTCAAATATCGGGCCAATTTGCAAGAAATAATGGTTCAACGGACAACAAGAGAACTTCCTTTCTTTATCTTCTCATCTCTTCGCAGCACCTCGGGAATTAATCCGTTTCACATAGTAGGTTTCATCTCAACATGAATAGCCCACTTTCTGAAGGCAAACTCGTATTTATTAGGCTGGTCACAATGGCCAAGAACATAAGCTAGTAACTTACACACTTCCCTAGACTATGTTACTATCTTTATAGTGGGTAGAAACATCTATGTAGTGTCATGCAACGATGTATTTATTAGGTTATAGACTCATTGTTTCTTGGAGTGTGTGATGTTCCGGTAACTTAGCTAGTTACTACAAGCACCTCTCTCTTCATTAAATATGTGCCACATAAGCAAAGTTGTATTGGAGTGTGTGATGTTACTCCTAAGTTCCTCTCCATTGTGACCAGCCTTATAGCCACATGACTATGTATGTGTGGGCTGGGGGTGGGGGGTATGGGGACCAATGCCCCCCCTCTCCCTAAAAAAATCCGATTCTACAAATTATCACAACTGTACTTTTCATTTTACAATCACTAGGGTGCATATGCTGCCTCCTTGAAAGCTCTACGCAATATAGTGATCCAAAACGGCTTCTCTGCAAGATCACATCACTCACAATTGTGACCAGACTTGTTACTGTTGGGCCTGTAGATGACACTACAAAGCTGCACAATGACATGTTAAGCAATGAGATTATTGTCCAAAATTTGCTCCATATTTTGGATGTTGACATTGATGAAATAAAGGAAGAAGCCATTATTCCATGAATCGTACTCCCCCTTGATGCAGGAATAGATGGATAATGTTTACATTGTATCATATTTCATATGATTTTTTTTTTACTTTCTTTCCTTTTCTCTTGTTTGTTTCTTAAGACGTTATATTGCCCTACTTCGGATAATGATTGACATGGTTCAAATGAGATATTGTTCTTCATCTTTTAACCGCCATTCTTTACTTTTTTTTAACCCGGGTGTCAGTGAAGTTGAACAACAATGCGTAGTCGCGGCTCAATGTTGAGCTGCCTTGGCCAACACTTGCTCGACCCGATCCCAAATTTTTGTTGCGAGTTGTGTGTGGTCAGATATGTTTTTTTTAAACGAGGCAAAAGAAGTTAGTTAGAGGAAAACCAGACGAAAATCTAAATTACAAACCCCACAAAGGGCACACACGGATGACCTGGCTACCAACAAAATCACGACACAACCAACGACACAACCGTCGAGAGGTCAGATATGTATTGATTTATGCTGAAAGTATATAGGATTATATTGAGTTGGGACCCAGCTCCCACTCACCGCCGACTACAGCAGATTGGAGGGAGAGGGGCCGTTGAGGGCAATGGAAGAGAATACCAGAAGATAGGGGCCGGAAGGGGGTCAATCTCAGCACTAGGGCCAATCCAGAAGTCTCAGTTCTCGACGTCGGCTCAGATTATTCCCACAATGTTCATATTTGCAAAGGCCTTTGCAGTTCAGACCTTTTTATTACGTGGATTATGATACGGACGTGGATTTCACTGGTGGAAAAAGGGCCTTTGGTCGCGGTTCGCAACTGCCATTAGTCGCGGTTGCGCAACCGCGACCAAACAGGCGCGACTAAAGGCCCCCCCTTTAGTCGCGGTTGCTTAAGAACCGCGACTAAAGGCCCGTCCACATGGGCGCCAGGCGGCCGTCGGGGCGGAGGACCTTTAGTCGCGGTTCTTCTGGCCAACCGCGACTAAAGGCCGCCGCAGGTTTAGGGTTTTAGCCCCCCCCCTAAACCTGTTTTCTGTTTAATTTGTATTGTTTTATTTCTTTTGTGCTTTATTTTAATTTTGAAGGAGTTTCACATATTCTACGGTACTACATACATGCATATGAATGTACAATTTCAAACAAATTTGAAATTAGAACCAAAAAGAATTCAAGAGGAATATACAATATATATTCAATATCATCGGATGACCATATACAATTTTGAACAAGTTTCCATACATAATTTAATGCATATAAAGTTCTACGTCCTCGTAATGGTGTTCTCCTTTAGGATGGAGGACTTCCCTCCTGAACCATCTAGCTAGTTTCTCTTGAAGTGGTCGGAAGCGAGCTTCTGGACTAAGCATCATCCGGAGGTTATTCCTCTGAGCATTGGTATCACTCGGAACCCGCCGCTCAGAGGTGTATCTCCGGATCATCTCACAGACATAGTATGCACATAGATTGATCCCCGCTGGCTGAATATCCTCACCATTCTTAGCCTTTGACCTTTTGAATTCTAGCTCTTTTTTGAATTCACCGACCTTTGTATCTACGAACCGTCTCCAAACCCTACGAGGCAAAGAAAATTAAATGAACAAGAGAGTTATTAGTTACTTGATATTAGGAAATGAACAAAATAGGCCGATCGATATAGAGCGCAAATGAATGAAAATAATTACTTCTGCAGCATTCTTCTCATGCCGCCCCAAAGCTTTGGATCCTTATTCAGAGAGTCGTGGACGAGACATTCTGAGGTGTCAACTTTAATTACTAGCAGAATCCAGTGGAACCTGCGGACACGATACATGCACAGTACGTCATGCATAACTCATCGATTAGCCGGCCACATACCATGCATGGAGTAAACAAAAGAGAATGTGCTCAAGACAGAAACACTCACCCAAAATGGTAAGGAAATAGAATATCACTTTTGAGTTCCTGCTTTGTAAGAAACTGCCACAGGTCTACCTCCATGTCGGCGGGGTGATGCTCCAACACATATCCATTAACGATGTGTGGGTCAATGAACCCAACATCATGGATGTTCCTTACTCTGCATTCCTTAATCTTCATTCTGCATGTATAATAGCGGACACAACAATATAGTTAGGACATATATATAGTGCAGGCAATATGAACGAGATGGGGTAGAAATAAATCACTTACAGAACGTAGCAACTGATGATAGATTTGTCGAGCTCGCGCAGATTGAAAAGCTGGAACAATTCACTCAGATGAATTTGTACATAGTAATGTTTGAAGTGATGCTCATATCTAACTTCCGCATAAATATATTCTTTGGCGTTTTTATTTTTTATGTAACCCTTGTACCATTTCAGCAGACCTTTCATTTGTGGAGGTAGATCCTCTTCCTGCGCAGGCTCGACGAGAGGCCCATTCTTCACATATGTAATTACTACCTCCTTCACTGGCGCCTCATCAAGGCCTAACAGTTCACGAAGAGTAATACCTAAGTTGGCCGCTTGTTCTTTGGCACTCGTTACAGTCAATCCATGTGTTGCCGCAGCTGCTATGATATCGGGGTCATCCGGACCGGCGGCTTTCACTATAAGCGGGGCAATCGATTGTTTACTTTGTTCCCCGAGCTGGGCAACTCGTTTCCCGCTTTTTTTACTTTCTAATTCCGTTTTCTCGGCCTCCTCCAAGGCTTTGTTCTCCATGTTCTCCGCCCGCTCTTTCTTCTCCTTCAACATGAGTGCCTGCCTACGAAGTTCACGTGCATAGTCGTCAGGCAGATTCTTTGCGGCTTGGGACGGTGTGCTCAAAAATGACTTAGCCCACTTCTTTTGCTCATCAGAAAATACTGGCTTGGGCTCGGGCTCTCTTTTGTTCTTGCAGTCCGCCTTCCATTTCTCATGATCAGCAGCCGCGGCCGCGGCAGTTTCCTCGGCACTACGTTCCCAAGGCCTTGTGGGGAGAGGCTTCAGTGATGGCTCCGGTACCTTTGTGGTCTTAGGTACATAAGGGTCCGGGTTAATAATCCAGGACTGCTTCTGCTTCTTTGCCGGAGGTGGATTGGGGGGCGGCGTCTGATCACCCGCCGGACGAGGACTGGGGGGCGGCGTCTAATCACCCGTCGGACAAGGACTGGGGGGCGGCGTCTGATCACCCGCCGGACGTTGTGGACTGGGGGGCGTCGGCTGACGTGACGGAGGTGTAGGTGAACCGCCACCACCACCACCACCACCACCGCCGCCACCGCCACCACCACCACCGTAGGGGGGTGGACTTGTTGTCCTTGGCGCCTCGCCTAGAAACTTGATAAACTTCTTTTGCCATAGAATGAAATGGCGCTTGACATCTCCAAGTCTTTTCTCCCCTTCAGGTGTAGCAATGTCAATCTCCAGGTCCTCAAACCCTTGGACTATGTCCTCCACCGTGACACGAGCATAGCCATCTTGAATGGGGTTGTTGTGGTGGAGTGCTCCAGGTAAACATGGTAAAGCACTGCCGATGGCTACCTTCATGGACATGTTCCCGATAGGATAATACAGATGACATTCTTTCATCTCCTTTATATCGTCCACGGGGTAGCGAGGAGGCTCCGGTGCAGTAATTTCGACCACCAGAGGCTCCGGTGCAGTAATTTCGACCACCAGAGGCTCCGGTGCAGTAATTTCGATCGTCGGTGCATCTGCACCAGCCGATGGGGCCTCCGTGGAAGCCACACTGCTTCTCCGCTGCTGGCTTCTGAGATCCGCTGGATGATCTTCATGCTGCGCCCGAGCTGCATCTCTTTCGGCTACTAGTACACTCACGGTTTTCTTCATCACATCCATTTCCGATGCCAACCGCGCCACAACATCTGCTTCCCGATCCATCTTTCTCTTCCGGCTTCTGTAACCGTACGGGTCATCGTTCTGGGGGAATCCTATTTTCCACGGAATGTGCCCCATGCCTCGTACACGTCCTCCGTGTTCAGGATTCCCGAGGGCTTTTGTCAGCGCGTCGTTCTCTCTGTTGAACTTGATCTTCCCCTCTTGAGCATCCCTCATTGCGTCAATAAGGGCTTGGGTGGGTTTAATTATTTTGCCCCGATAAACACACTCCCCTGTCTCCGGGTTCAGCATTCCCCCATGCCCGTACCACCAGCTTTTGGCCCTTGGGTCCCATCCCTCCGTACCTGGACGGATTCCTCGCGCCCTCAGCTCGTTCTCCATCTTCTCCCACCTAGGCTCCCAAAGGCGATACCCTCCTGGCCCCATAATATGATTGTACTCCTTCTTAGCCGCATTTTCCTTATTTTTTTCGATATTTGAATGAACTGCTCCGATTTCTTTTGCTTCACAAATTCTGGCCAATCATGTTTCAGTTTCTCATATTGTCCTTTGAAATCCGGAGTCTTGTTCTGCTTGACAAAGTCATGGGCTAGATTTTGCTTGAATTTCCGGAATGCGTCGGCCATCTTATGAAGAGCGAACTGTTTGACTAGCCTCCTCCTCTCCTTGTTTTCCTCAATCTTGTTACCCTCCTCATCGAATTTGTTGTATTCCGGAGGTAGAACGAAATGTTCCATAAGCTTCTTGAAGCAATATTTTTTTGTTCTCTTATCGACAAAAGTGAAACCAGCAATTCGTGCCTTCTTTGGCTTATTCCACTCCTGGACGGTGATCGAGACGTTGTCTCTAACAATGGCTCCGCATTGGTTGACAAACTTGGTGGCGTTCTTGCGGGGCTCCAGCGGCCTGCCGGTTGCACTGTCGACAACCTTGATGGTGCATGTTTCTCCTTGTTTCATCGTCTTGGTTGCGCCACGCTTTGACGACGTACTCGATTGTTTCGACGATCCGGCCGAGGGCTAAAATAAGAAAGAGAGTCGCGCGCGTTAGTACACACATATTTATTCAAATCAGTTTGTTTGTATCACCAGAGGCTCAATGTATATATATACCTCGGCGCTGGAGGTGGTTGCTACTTCCATTTGAAGATCGTCGTTTATCGACGTTTGTTCGGCATCATCTTGCTGACGGCGCCCTTCATCTTCACCGTCAAGGTTCAGATAAGAAGAGATATCATCTTCTTCTTGTCCGGTCGGCACATATAGAATATCGCCGTTTATGATGCCGAACATATGTGCTTCACCGTCCGGATCATAGTTGTCCATAATCGGGTCAGCTCTATCGTCCGCCATTATGTCAGTCCTGAAAACATGTAGTAAAAACAAATTAATTAAGTGAAGAAGGGGGGCGGTGGCGGTGGCGGTGGCGAAAGGGCGGTGGCAAAAGGAGGGGGCGAGGAAGGGGTGGGAGAGGGTGTCGCGGTAGAGCGCGAGACGGGGCGGCAGACGACGGCGTCACGGAGAGGGAGGCGAGGACAACACACATGTATAACCCTCGCCGCCCCCTCTCGATCCCTAAAAAAAAACACCGCGCGCATCGCCGCACCCCTCGCCGCCCCCTCTCCGTATATACGTTTTTTTTGTTAATTATCAAATTTTACGGTTTTTTTGTTAATTATCAAGTTTTAAGTTATTTTACCGTTTTTGTTAAACTAATTAACTAGTTAAAATTAAAAAGAACAAAAAAAGAAAAAAAAGAAAAAATTCTATCTCTCTCTCCACGATCTCGCTCTCTGTAGAGAGGCGCGCGCGGCAGCGAGGCCGGCCGGCGGCGTTGAGGGCGGGCGAGAGGCGGCGCGGTGGGCGAGGGAGGCCGGCGGGCGGCGTACGAGGGCGAGAGGGGGCGGCGGGCGCCGTACGTGGGCGAGAGGGGGGGCGGCGGGCGACGGCGGGCGGCGTCGAGGGCGAGGGCGACGGCGGGCGGCGTCGAGGGCGAGGGCGACGGCGGGCGGCGTCGAGGGCGAGGGCGATGGCGGCAGGCCTTCGGGCCCTTGTATTTATAGCCCCCCCTTTAGTCGCGGTTGGGGAGGCGACCCGCGACTAAAGGGTAACCTTTAGTCGCGGTTGGCCAGACCAACCGCGACTAAAGGGGTTTTTGGCGGGTTTTTGCGTTCCCGCGCGCAACGACCTTTAGTCGCGGTTGGGCAGGCCAACTGCGACTAAAGGTATTTTTCAAAATACTTTTTCTTTTTCAAAATCTTAAAAATACAAATAATATATCAAAAAATTCAGAAAAATAAAACTAATTCAATTCAATATGTTAAAAACACAAATATTATATCAAAAAATTCAGAAAAATAAAACTAATTCAATTCAAAATTCTAAAAATACAAATAATATATCAAAAAATTAAGAAAAATAAAACTAATTCAATTCAAAATGTTAAAAATACAAATAATATATCAAAAAATTAAGAAAAATAAAACTAATTCAATTCAAAATCTTAAAAATACAAATAATATATCAAAAAATTAAGAAAAATAAAACTAATTCAATTCAATATGTTAAAGATACAAATAATATATCAAAAAATTCAGAAAAATAGAACTAATTCAATTCAATATGTTAAAAACACAAATATTATATCAAAAAATTCAGAAAAATAAAACTAATTCAATTCAAAATTCTAAAAATACAAATAATATATCAAAAAATTAAGAAAAATAAAACTAATTCAATTCAAAATAATATACCAGAGGCCGGCCGTCGGCTATGGTGGTACGGCCGGACTACATCATGGCCGACGATATCCCCCGCCTGCGCTACCCTCAGTTTGAGCCACGAGCGCCGCCCGACGACAGCAGCGACGACGACGGCGGCAACTTAGAAGGCGACGACTACCAGTACAACGGCGGCGGCTATGAAGACTACGAGTATGCATATTATACGCCTAGGCAGGAGTATGACTAAATCACTCCAAATTTCATGTACATCATTTCTTCCCTTGTGTCCCTGCTTGCTTATGATTGTGCCGTATCCATGGAGCATCCTCATCATTTGACTTAATGCTTGGGTCGGTGTTCACTTTGAAGGGCGGAATTTCAGCAAACATATTATAATCTTCTGACATGTCTGTCTTGTCCTCCGCTCCCACGATGTTTCTTTTCCCTGAAAGAACAATGTGGCGCTTTGGATCATCGCATGATGTACTGATCGTTTTCTTATCTTTCCGTTTCCTCGGTTTGCTACTCATGTCCTACACATAGAAAACCTCAGCGACATCTTTCGCTAGGACGAATGGTTCGTCAAGGTAACCAAGATTGTTGAAATCCACCATTGTCATTCCGTATTGCTGGTCCACCTTTACCCCACCTCCTGTTAGCTTGAACCATTTGCACTGGAACAAAGGGACCTTAAAGGAGGGTCCATAGTCAAGTTCTCATATCTCCTCTATGTAACCATAATATGTGACCTTTTGCCCATTCTCGGTTGCTGCATCAAAGCGGACACCACTGTTTTGGTTGGTGCTCTTTTTATCTTGGGCGATCGTGTAAAATGTATTCCCATTTATCTCGTACCCTTGGAAAGTCGTTATAGTCGAAGATGGTGTCTTGGCCAACATGTACAGCTGATCTACAACATCATTGTCATTCATTAAATGTTTTCTCAACCAACTGCCGAAAGTCTCCATGTGGGCCTTCCTAATCCAGGATTCAGGCTTCCCCGGGTTGTCCGAGCGTAAAATATTCTTGTGTTTCTCAAAGTACGGAGCCACCAAGCTGGAATTGGTCAGTACAGTGTGGTGTGCTTCAGTCAGAGAATGGCCGTCCATACATATCGTTGATTTCCTTCCGATCGTGCCTTTTCCACTTAGTCTCCCCTCGTGCCGCGATCGAGGAAGACCAATCGGCTTAAGGTCAGGAACAAAGTCAACACAAAACTCAATTACCTCCTCATTTCCATAGCCCTTGGCGATGCTTCCTTCTGGCCTAGCACGGTTACGAACATATTTCTTTAATACTCCCATGAACCTCTCGAAGGGGAACATATTGTGTAGAAATACAGGACCGAGAATGAAAATCTCTTCGACTAGGTGAACCAAGAGGTGCGTCATAATATTGAAGAAGGATGGCGGGAACACCAACTCGAAACTGACAAGACATTGGATCACATCGTTCTGTAACCGTGGTAGATCTTCTGGATTGATTACCTTCTGAGAGATTGCATTGAGGAATGCACATAGCTTCACAATGGCTACTCGAACATTTTCCGGCAGGAGCCCCCTCAAAGCAATCGGAAGCAATTGCGTCATAATCACGTGGCAGTCGTGAGACTTCAGATTTTGGAACTTTTTCTCCGCCATGTTTATTATTCCCTTTATATTGGACGAGAATCCAGACGGGACCTTCATACTGCTCAAGCATTCAAAAAAGATGACCTTCTCTTCTTTGGTCAGAGCGTAGCTGGCACGACCTTGAAACCATTCCGGATGCCGGTCATCAGGGTCTTTCAAACGTTGCTGGTCCTGCCGTGCTTCCTTTGTATCATTTGTCTTCCCATACACGCCCAAGAAGCTTAGGAGGTTCACGCAAATATTCTTCGTAACGTGCATCACGTCGATTGCAGAGCGGACTTCTAGGACTTTCCAATATTCTAGCTCCCAGAATATAGATTTCTTCTTCCACATGGCTGCGTGCCCGTCAGCTCCCTTCGGAACTGATTGTCCGCCAGGACCCTTTCCAAAGATGACTTTCAAATCCTTGACCATATCAAATACCTCATCACCAGTGCGTTCCGCAGGCTTCGGCCGGTGATCTGCCTTGCCGTTGTAATGCTTGCCTTTCTTTCTTACTGGATGAATTTTCGGAAGAAATCGACGATGCCCAAGGTACACGTTCTTCTTACAATTTGGTAAATGTACACTTTCAGTCTCATGTAAGCAGTGCGTGCATGCATTGTATCCCTTATTTGACAGTCCCGAAAGGTTACTAAGAGCAGGCCAATCGTTGATGGTTACGAAAAGCAACGCTCGTAGGTTAAATTCCTCTTTTTTGTGCTCATCCCACACACGGACACCAGGTCTGCCCCACAGCTGTAAAAGTTCATCAACTAATGGCCTTAGGTACACATCGATGTCGTTGCCGGGTTGCTTCGGACCTTGGATGAGCACTGGCATCATAATGAACTTCCGCTTCATGCACAACCATGGAGGAAGGTTGTAGATGCATAGAGTCACGGGCCAGGTGCTATGGCTGGAGCTCTGCTCGCCAAAAGGATTCATGCCATCTGTACTTAGACCAAATCTTATGTTCCTTGCGTCAGCTGCAAAATCTTTGAACTCTCTGTCGATCTTTCTCCATTGCGTTCCATCTGCGGTGTGTCTCAACTCCCCGTCCGACTTACGGTCCTCTTTGTGCCATCGCAACAACTTGGCATGCTCTTTGTTCCTGAACAGATGTTTCAACTGTGGTATTATAGGAGCATACCACATCACCTTGGCGGGAACCCTCTTCCTGGGTTTCTCGCCCTCAACATCGTCACCAGGGTCATCGCCTCTGATCTCATAACGCAATGCAGTGCATACCGGGCATTCATTCAAATTCTCATATTCACCGCGGTAGAGGATGCAGTCGTTGATGCATGCATGTATCTTCAGAACCTCTAAACCTAGAGGGCAGACAACATATTCTTCAACATTTTCAGCAAGTTTTCAAATGCCGAGTCAGCTACACCTGCCTGTGCCTTCCATTTCAGCAAATCCAGTGTGCAGCCCAGCTTTTTCAGACCATCATCGCATCCGGGGTACAACGACTTTCTATGATCCTCTAACATGCGATCCAAATTCTCCCTCTCCTTTTCAGTTTCGCAGCGTCTCCGTGCATCAGCAATGGTCCGACCAAGATCATCAACGGTCTCATCACGTGCCTCTTCTTCACCTTCACCTTCCCCTTCACCTTCCCCTTCACCTTCAGCATCCTCCATGAAAGTATCACCGAAATGAGCAAGATAGCTTTCATCGATGAAATCATCCCCTTCTTCATCTTCTTCCATTATAACCCCTCTTTCTCCATGCTTGGTCCAACAATTATAGCTTGGCATGAAACCGTGCCGAAGTAGGTGCAGGTGAACTTCTCTTGAGGAAGAGTAACCCTTCTGATTCTTACAGTCAACACATGGACAGATAACAAAACCCTTCTGCTTGTTCGCATTAGCCACTACGAGGAAATCTTTCAAACCCGTAGTGAACTCGCGGGATAGTCGGTTACCGTACATCCATTGCCGATTCATCTGCATTATTATAATATAAAATATATAATTAACCATCATGCATTTGTTAAACTAACTAGCTATAAACAATAGAAATTAAACAATGAACAACACACATGCATATTTTATCAATGACACACATGCATGAAAGGTTCAAGTTGCTAACCGCGATCGAGGAGGAAAAAATAAATGAGGAACCTCAAGTGTGGCTCCAACACTTCATATCATGTTTGTTTCACTCTCTTGGGGCATTTCATCAAACACCTTGTGTGCATAAGAGGAACCAAAAGCAAACCTACACCCCCTTGTGAAGCTTGTGAAGAGAAGTGGCACCAAATGGCTAAGTGAGCGTGCTGAACTGGTATATATAGGGGAGGAGCTTTAGTCGCGGTTGGCCCGGCCAACCGCGACTAAAGGCCTTTGGGCACCTTTAGTCGCGGTTGGCCTGGCCAACCGCGACTAAATCCCCTCACGTGCACCAGCTGGCCACCGAGCGCCCTGGGCCCAGGCCTTTGGTCGCGGTTCGTCTGCCGAACCGCGACTAAAGACTTCATTAGTCGCGGTTCCTACAGTTTCGCGACTAATGGGGCTGGACGGAAGCCTCTTTTTCTACCAGTGTTTGCAAAGAACTAGTAGCACATAACTGCATGTACCTGCTGACTCTTTTGAGTTCTACTAGTAAGGCCCCGTTCGGTGTCACTCTGCTCCATGGCTCCGCTCTGGGAGCGGATGGAGCTGTAGTGCAAAATCTAGGAGCCAGCAAACAGCCGCCCCACAGATCCTAGGAGCGGTGGATTCCCGAACGGGGCGTAAGATCAAGTGGCGAAACCAAATACCATCTTGTTTGCACTTGTCGTAACTATGCAGATAGATCTGCCTTGCCGCACTTGAGCCTAGCACCCGGGCCTGGTTGCGGCTCTCCGACATTTTATAGAGAAAAGGAAAGCACAAATTAAATCATTGAACGATCTTCTCCAATTCGACAAACCATGATCTATGCACACAGTTTGAATATCCAACAATGACAGAAGCCAGGTCCAGTTAATGTTTCGGATGATGGTTGTCACCACAAAATTAAGTCATCACAAAGAGCATGCTTGCATCGATCTCTAACTTATTTAGTTCTCACTACCGAGCATCGCAAATCAGGGCCAAGAGGACTTGCAACCAAAGGCGTAATTGCTAAATTTATATTACCTCCCCCCAAATTACTTGTCTTCATGCAGGCAGGAAGGAAAGCAGGGGCATCAGCAGGGACACGGTTCGCCGGGTGGGGGTGGCCATACCCGGCAGGCAGGAAAGCAGGGGCAACAAGCAGCTGCAAAGAATCATCAGCTCAGAATCAATGCCATGATATCAATTTGCTAAGGCAGAACATGCTTACCTGCAGGTTCACGTTGTGGTTGACCTGCAGGGGATGCGCCGGTGGAAGCTGCTCCTGCTGCTGTGCCGGCGGAGCGGCGGGGGTGCGAAAGTAGATCCAGACCAGGGCCACGCTGGAGACGAAGGAGAGCGCCCCCAAAGCGTAGTCCCAGTCCTCCGCAATAGCTCCCTTCTTCTTCACACCACGCATGAAGCCCCCCAACGACGCAGGACACCATGAACCCTAGCTAGCACCGGCGGTGCCGAAGCAGAAGGCTGTGTGCGCCGAGTGAGCAAACGCAGTGGAAGACGAATGCCCCCCCCCCTATATGTGTCTATGGGGGAGGGGTATGGGGACCAATGCCCCCCTACCTAAAGAAGAAACGTCCGATTTTACAACTTACCATAGCTATACTTTCCATTTTACAATCACTAGGATGCATATGCTGCCTCCTTGAAAGCTCTATGCAATATAGTGATCCAAAAGTGTCCATGGAGAACCAAGAAGATGCCCTAAGTGTACTAGCATCACCCAAGAGAGGATCATGGATCGATAGCCTCCTCATTTGCACGGGAAGAGCTCGTGAATAAAGGCAAGATTGGGAGATATAATTTGGAAATGAGTATCATTATTTTTATCTATCTAACGGAACAAAAGAATTGATTTTTCTAGTCTTATTGATTCTTGAGAAGTTCATCTGAGACCAAGATAAGTGCATAGAAATAATCAAGCATCAACGGCTTCTCTGGAAGATCACAATACCATTGAGCTTTGAGGACTTATTCAACCATGAACAGGACACGACTATGAAGCTAAGCAATTCACTCACAGTTGTGACCAGACTTGTCACTGCTCAGCCTATAGACAACACTACAAAGCTGCACAATGACATGTCAAGCAATGAGATTGTTGTCCAAAATTCGTTCCACATTTTTGAGGTTGACATTGATGAACTAAAGGAACAAGCCATTGAAATTCTTGTAGCATTATCTACAAGCATGAAACAATTTTTCCACGAGAGGCTGCATCACATCGTACGTAAGGATAATGATATAGAGGCAGACCCGAATGAAAAAAAAGGAGAAAAGAGTGATTAGAAAAGTTGGGGAAGCACTGACCAGATTGTTTAGGGTCTCAAGTGCAAGAGGCAACATTGATCTTGTGACACCCCCGATTCAATCGTACACTAATCATACACGCAAACGTGTACGATCAAGATCAGAGACTCACGGGAAGATATCACAACACAACTCTAAAAATAAAATAAGTCATACAAGCATCATAATACAAGCCAGGGGCCTCGAGGACTCGAATACAAGTGCTCGATCATAGATGAGTCAGCGAAAGCAACAATATCTGAGTATAGACATAAGTTAAACAAGTTTGCCTTAAGAAGGCTAGCACAAACTGGGATACAGATCGAAAGAGGCGCAGGCCTCCTGCCTGGGATCCTCCTAAACTACTCCTGGTCGTCGTCAGCGGCCTGAACGTAGTAGTAGCTAGGCACCTCCGGTGTAGTAGGAGTCGTCGTCGACGGTGGCGTCTGGCTCCTGGGCTTCGACATCTGGTTGCGACAACCAGGTAGAAGGGAAAGGGGGAAAAGAGGAAGAAAAGCAACCGTGAGTACTCATCCAAAGTACTCGCAAGCAAGGAGCTACACTACATATGCATGGGTATATGTGTAAAGGGCCATATCGGTGGACTGAACTGCAGAATGCCAGAATAAGAGGGGGATAGCTAATCCTGTCGAAGACTACGCTTCAGGCTACCTCCATCTTACGACATGTAGAAGAGAGTAGATGGTAAGTTCACCAAGTAGCATCGTATAGCATAATCCTACCCGGTGATCCCCTCCTCGTCGCCCTGTTAGAGAGCGATCACCGGGTTGTATCTGGCACTTGGAAGGTTGTGTTTTATTAAGTATTCGGTTCTAGTTGTCATAAGGTCAAGGTACAACTCCAAGTCGTCCTGTTACCGAAGATCACGGCTATTCAAATAGATAAACTTTCCTGCAGGGGTGCACCACATAACCCAACACGCTCGATCCCATTTGGTCGGACACACTTTTCTGGGTCATGCCCGGCCGTGGAAGATCAACACGTCGTAGCCCTACCTAGGCACAACAGAGAGGTCAGCACGCTGGTCTAAATCCTATGCACGCAGGGGTCTGGGCCCATCGCCCATTGCACACCTGCACGTTGCGTGGGCGGCCGAAAGCAGAACTAGCCCCCTTAATACAAGAGCAGGCTTACGTTCCAATCCGGCGCGCGCCCCTCAGTTGCTGACGTCACGAAGGCTTCGGCTGATACCACGACGTCGAGTGCCCATAACTTTCCCACGTAGTTGGTTAGTGCGTATAGACCAAATGGCCAGACTCAGATCAAATACCAAGAACTCGTTAAGCGTGTTATTTTTAAGTATCCGCGGACGCCGACCAGGGCCAGGCCCACCTCTCTCCTAGGTGGTCTCAACCTGCCCTGTTGCTCCGCCATAAAGTAACAGTGGGGGGCCGTCAGGAACCTAGGCCCACCTCTACCGGGATGGAGCCACCTGTCCTTTCAGCCCCCTCATCAGAATCACTTGCGGGTATTCAACGAGCTGACCCGACTTTAGTCACCACATGTATCATGTATAAAGTATATAGTATATACCCGTGATCACCTCCCTAGTGATCATGGCCCGATAGTATAGCATGGCAGACGGACAAGAATGTAGGGCCACTGATGGAACACTAGCATCCTATACTAAGCAGTAGGATAGCAGGTAAGGGTAACAACTGTATCAACAATGACAGGCTATGCAGCAGAATAGGATTAACCGAAAGTAGTAACATGCTACACTACTCTAATGCAAGCAGTATAGAGAAGAATAGGCGATATCTGGTGATCAAGGGGGGGGGGCTTGCCTGGTTGCTCTGGCAAGTAGGAGGGGTCGTCAACACCGTAGTCGATCGGGGCAGCAGCGACGTCAGTCTCGTAGTCTACCGGAGAGAAGAGGGGGAAGAAACAATAAATATAATGCAAACATAAGCATGACGATGCATGACAAGACAATGAGCGGTGCTAGGTGTGCCCTAACGCGGTAGTAGGTGATACCGGCGAAGGGGGAAAACATCCGGGAAAGTATCCCCGGTGTTTCGTGTTTTCGGACAGATGAATCGAAGGGGAAAATTTGTGTGTTCGCTATGTTAGGGATGCGTGGCGAACGAACGGGCTGCGTAACCGGATTCGTCTCGTCGTTCTGAGGAACTTTCATGTACAAAGTTTTTCCATCGGAGCTACAGATTATTTTATGTTAATTTTTAAAGAATTAATTCATTTTCTAATTTATTTTAATTCCAAAATTTAATGTTAAATTGCTAGATGTACCCAGCACAGTGTACTCAAAAATGTACACTGGCTGACATGTGGGACCAGGGGACCCAATTGACCGGCCAAACTTTGACTGGTCAACAGGGGGTGGGGCCCTCTGTCATTGACGACCTAGTTAACTAACAGGATTAGTTAGACTAATTAAGTAGTCAATAGGTTAATTAACATGATTAATTAGGTTTAATTAATTAATTAATTTAATTATTATTTACTTTACTTTATTATTATTATTTTTAACATTCTCAGGGACTGGGGCCTCCTTGTCATAGGCCCACGGGCGCTAACGAGCGACGGGTTCACGGGCATATGGGCGACTGGACCAGGGCGCTGGCGTCGCCCGGGCGAAGACTGAGCCCGACCTGGGGTCAAGGCAAGGCCTGCGAGTGGTAGGGGCGGGAGGCCACGCGGGGCAGGGCGCGCCCGCGGGCGGAGCGAAGTGGGACGGCGGACGGTGCGGTGGCCGCGAACAGCGCGCGAGCGGCAGAGGCCAGCGGTGGCGGGCGGCGAGCGTGGTGGCTGCGGCGGAGGAGCCGGCGGCAGCCGCATGGCAAAGGGGCACGGGTGCGTGCGCGTGCGGTCTTCGCGGCGACGACGGGCATGACGACGAGGCAGGCGTGGCTGGGGAGAGCTGCGCGAGGACGGGGTCGAGGCGCGCCTGGGGCGCGAGTAGTGCCGCAAGGCGAGGAGCGGGCGCGTGCGCGAAGGGAGGGAAGCATGGCCGAGCACGTGCGGGGCAGAGGCAGGGAAGCAGAGAGCACAGCGGGGGCCGTCGAGGCCGCAGGCGAGCGCGGAGCCGCGCGGGTGCGGGACGGCGTGCACGACGATGTCCGACAGTGGGGAAAGGGGAGTACGAGGAGAGGGAGGTGCTCACGGCGAGGCCGTAGAGAACTGGCAGCGGGCTCGAGGAAGAGTCGGGGAGGTCCGACGAGGAGGCATTGGCGACGGGGACGGGAGCGCCGGCGACGGAGAGGACCGTGGAGATGGCGTCCGGCGATGGGTCGCAGGGGGGTTCGAGCGGCGCGGTCGATCCCACGAGGGAGAGGCGCGGGAGATCCGGGGATGGCAGCGGGCATCGGGGCGCCGACGAGGTGCGGCAAGGTGGCACACGGCATCGGCGGGGGTCGGAGGTGCAGTTGCCCCGATCCCGATCTAGACGGGGAAGGAGAGGAGCAAGGCGTGGGGGGGGGGAGTGGGGTGGACCGATCTAGGTCACACGGGAGTGGGGGGTTATGGGGGCGCCAGCTGGGCCAGCCTGGCTAGCCCAGTGGCCGGCTGGGCCACGGCCGAGAGAGGGGGGTCTCTTTGTTTTCTTCTGTTTTGTTTTATTTTCTATTTTGCCTTTTTGTTTTTATTTATAATACTTTTTCTGTTTTAGTTGTTTTCCTATTAATTTTAGTTTTAGTAAAATATACACGTAGCATCTAAATTAGTATTTCAATTTAGTCCATAGTCACAAAAATTCTAGTCCTCAAATAAATTAGTTTGACATTTTATTAATTACAAAAGGTATTTAAATAATTGTTTTTACAGCTGTTTTATTCATCTTATAGTATTTAATCATTTTATAAAGGTGTGGCTTCCCCACCATAATTACCTATGCAATATTTGGTTCACTCCGAACATTTTGGTTTTAATATTTGAAAACTTTTATTATTTGCTTGATTTTGAATTTGAATTTGAACCGGTTTCGCACTAATCATGAGATCAACAGTAATCGAAGTGAGGTGGCATCATTAGCATAGAATCACTGTAGCTTAATTATCCGGGCGTCACAGATCTTTTTTACCAAGGAAGATAGAATCAAACTGTTGACGAGGGTACTCTCTGTCTCTGCATCCACCTAGTTCTAATCATATTGCCATTTTCTCTAAGGATTCTTAGCAGTTAAAACATGCATAAATGAGTCAAAATTGTTGCTTTTGGCTCCTAGGCATGAGTGATTCTAGGGCGAAATCGGTTGGTAGTTTTAGCAAGGTGGTGTTCGTGGTTGCATATACATGGCATTTTAGTAGGCCTCATCTGGGTTGTGTGAACTATTATACCATTATGTAGTTGATCCATCCAAAACAAATGCACTCATTTGGCAAATTATGTTTTGCCTTTTTTCCCTTTGTGAGCTATATTGTTTGTACCTAATTCTCTTTTTTCTCTTGTTGTAGTTTCTTCTCTATCCTATTGTCCTCTCTTTTGCTTATTAATTTCCATTGCCATGTAGTGGAAGAAAAGATAGTCACAACTCACAACAACCATGGGTGGGTCAACATCACACTTTCAAGTTTTTCTCTTGAGTAAGCCATTAAGGGCATGTACATTGTTGCTATATTTGCAATACTGCATAGGATAAGTATTCGGTTGGAAGAGAGTAAAAGGGAAAGGGAAAAGATGTTTGCCTTCTCTTTGCCAGGAGATGGTAACGTGTTTCTTCATTGTACGATTTGTCTTCTCTTAGTCGCATAATTTTGTCTAGTTTACTTTAATTATCCTATAATTTTAGGAGCATGTAAACATAAATCGTTAGAGGCATGTTTTCTCTCTTTATTTTCCAAACATTGCGTAAGACAAGAATGTCTTATCAACCGTTATATACATACATTGGATGGAAGAAGATCTAACGACTGGCAACCAAGGGGGAAACAACGATTGAATGGATGAAAGAATATGTGGTGTGGACCACTCACATTTCCCTCCCCTTCTCTCAATTACCCACTTTCGTAATTTACTTTGGTGCCCATATCCTTGATTGATTGCACTTTGTTTGGCAAATGGCGTGTTTCTTTTTCCGTACCAAACGATCAGGCAAACCAACACAAAAATCTATCCGGGGTGCACAACAAATTGTTGCTAGTTTTTGTTAGTTTTGTAAAATACCATCAACCAAGCTAGAGTAGGTAAAACACCCAAGTTAAAGCCGCCGTTGCTAGGTGACTTGTGTCTATGCTGGAATGGTTTGGATGGTTTGGATGGACTATGATGATACTTGGCCGGAGCCCTTGGTTGTTTCATATGCCCAAGTTTTAATTTTCTTTGTTGGTTCATCAGTTTGTTTGTGCAACAAATTTACAGCATGGTATGAGCTAGTCTTAAATTGCTCTGCTCAACTCGATCAGAAAATTAACACAAGCTACTGTATCAGACACAGCCTTGGGCAAGCCAAGTTGATGCGCCTTCAGCTGATAACCCTACTACACACAAGCAAAATGACTAGATGAGAGACTTTATCCTCTCTTATGCCTGAAAAACCATACTGTACCTGAAAAATGACTAGATGTTTACTGCCTTCTATACAAGGGGCGCTGTTGTGATCATACAAATAATATCCACCTATTTATTGTTTGGAAGCAGTGGGCAGACTGGAAACGCACAAATGTGCGCGTGCATAAAGTACAAATTCTGATTTTAGATACAAGAAGAAATGCATGGAACAACGCTCTGTTTACATCAAAGAGGCAGAGGGATGAACGAGCTCGTTCATATGATTGGAAGAAATAATGAAAGGATCCGCCTCCAATTGAATCCTATGCGGTTTTTTCTCCAGGAGCTTCTTCCATCTATGTTGTTTCCATGCATTTGTGATTTAACGTTGAACCCATATTTGATTTTGCCTACAAAAAAGAACACTTATTTGATTGATGACTAAGAAGTAGTATGTGGGAGAATTGTGCCAATCAATTATTTAAGTGTCGTTACAAAGAAGGGGTCCACTTTGGTGCAACATTTAAAATAAAAATATACTACGGAACACTCATATAACCTATCAAAAATACGGCGGTCATGTTCGGAGATTGAGAGATTGGGAGACATACTTTGGAGGAGGGATGGGAGCAGGGATGCGGGATGGGGAGGAGATGGGGAAGAGGGGAGGAAGGCACTTGCGCAGCCTCCGGTCTCCGTCGTGCTCGGCGGCCTCCCTGCCCACTCGGTCGCCGCTCTCGTTTTCTTTTTGAGAAGAAGTCGCCACTCTCGTCTTCGACCACTAATCGACGCGCGGGTCAGAGAACACCTACCAAACGAGCACTCCCCTGTGCGATTTGGCCCAGCCCATTACGGGGCGCGGGCACAATTTTCTTTTAAGTTTATATTTTCCCTTTTGTTTTCTGTTTTTACTACCTTTTAAATTTTATACAAAATATCCTTCCAAAAACCTACATATTGTGGAAAATCCTACATATTTTAGAAAATCATAGATTCCAAAAATTTCCTCAAAAACAAATATTTCTGAATTTAAAAATATTTCGAAATTCAAAAAGTGTTCACGGATTTAAAAAATGACAATGTTAGCGAAATTTGTAAAATTTTCACGAATTTTATAAAATGTTCATGATTTCAATAAAAATCTAGATAACAAAAATATTCTTGAATTCAAATAAATCGCAAATATAATATTTTTTTAAATTTCAAAAAAGATAATGAATTCAAAAAATCATAAATTTCAAAGAGTTCATGAAATAAAAAAAGTTCATTCATTAAAAAACACAATTTGAAATGTCTCACATTTCCAAAAGTGTTGACGAATTTAAAACATGTTCAAAAAATCCCCAAAATGCAAGAAATGTTCTCACATTTAGGTAAAAATGTTTGCGGGATTCAAAATAAGTTCATGAAATTCAAAAATTATTCTTGAATTGTGAATGAATTAAAGAGAAAATAAAGAAAAATGACAGGAGAAACCAAAATGGAAATAAAAAAGCAGAAAAACCCAAAAAGAAAATTGCAGGAAAAAACCGCTCTTAGAGGTGAAACCAGATCAGATTCAGGGTTTTGATCATAAAGATTCCACTAATCCCGTCAAAAGGGTCCCAACACCTGGGATAGGGCAATACATCTAAGAAATTATTCCATGAATAGTACTCCCCCTTGATGCAGTAATAGAAGGATAATGTTTATACCGCATCATATTTCATATGTTTTTTTTTTTACTTTCAATTCGTTTTCTCTTGTTTGTTTCTTAAGACGTTATATTGCCCTACTTCAGATAATGACTAACATGGTTCAAATGAGATATTGTTCTTCATCTTTTAACCACCATTCTTTACATTTTTTTAACCCGAGTGTCAGTGAAATTGAACAACAATGGTCATTGGAGTGATTGATTATGTATGTTATCGTCCCTTTCATCCTTTACGGCCCCTTTGGATGTCGATGGACATTGGCATTCGGGTGGCCCCATTATCTTTGTTTGGATGGTCACAACATTCATATGCATAGTCACGGCTCAATGTTGAGCTGCCTCGGCCAACACTTGCTCGACCCCATCCCGAATTTTTGTTGCCAGTTCTGCGTGGTCAGATATGTATTGATTTATGCTGAAAGTATATAGGATTGTATTGAGTTTGGACCCTCACCGCCGACTAGAGCAGATTGGAGGGAGAGGGGCCGTCGAGGGAGAGAATACCAGAAGTTAGGGGCGGGGAGGGGGTCAGTCTCAGCACGAGGGACAATCCAGAAGTCTCAGTTCTCGACGTCGGCTCAGGGTATCCTCACAATGTTCGTGGTGGATTCCCAAACAGGGCGTAAGATCAAGTGGCGAAACTAAATACCATCTTGTTTGCACTTGCCATAACTATGCAGATTGATCTGCCTTGCCGCAATTGAGCCTAGCAACCAAGCCTGGTTGCGGCTCTCCGACATTTTACTGAGAAAAGGAAAGCATCACAGGAAAAATTCCTAAGGGTTCAAATCCTCCAAAAATGGTATGCAATTCCTTTGAATCAAAAGGAGCCCTAACTTATTTAGTTCTCACTACAGAGCATCACAAATCAGGGCCAAGAGGACTTGCAACCAAAGGCGTAATTGCTAATTTTATATTACCTCCCCCCAAATTACTTGTCTTCATGTATCTAGTTTTAGTGTTAGATACTCCCTCCGTCCCGTAATATAAGAGCGTTTTCATCACTACACTAGTGTCAAAAACGTTCTTATATTATGGGACAAAGGGAGTACATACATATCTAGACAAATCTAAGACAAGTGTGAATCAGAGCTACTCTCAGTGCACATTCTTCCAAACTCAACTCTCAAAGCAAGCTGCACCAGACACAGCTCTTTGCTTACATGATCCCAAATTTGGGTGCAGAAAAGAACATGTAGTCAGACGTTGGATCGACAACATTTCGAAGAGGAGTGCCGTCATCATGACTTCATGAGTACTGAAGCTCATGCAATCTGAGAACTCACCAAAGTCAAGCAAATCAGATGGTGATTTAAGCTCGTTCAGTAAAATCACCGGCTTTGTGTGGGTACGACGGACACAGCTGTTAAGTAAAGGATATTAAGTTCCTACTATAAGAAATAAAAAACAGGCAGAAACAGAGAAACTGTGTTGATGTGTGAAATATTCGAATTGTAAACAACTCTTTCTCTTTAAGCATCTACACTATGAATAAAAGGAATACTCATAGGTTGCAAGGCATAAAGCCTTCTAATGGTGATTTAACTGAAAGCTCAACAGTCATAAAGCCCACAGGGTTATTATTACTCACCAGAGCACGGCTTAGTTAACAACTGGAGAACACAAAATCCAGCTGCGTCTAATCTACGTAGCTGATGTGCTATAAGAAAATCTTTCTCCTCAATACATTAAACTAGAAAAAGAAGAGCAAACATGATGAATGCATCATACACTTTGAGATATAAGCGCAACTCAGACTATAAAACCTGCAAGTATCAAAGTCATATCCTGACAACTAAGATAATCAGAATATTTGTGGACAATGGTAAATGATCCAAGTTCACAACACATTTTGTATTTGAACTAGTAAGGTGCATGTGCTACGCTACCGAAGCAAAAAAAAAACATAAAGCAAATAGTTTACTCAAGTTATATTCACTCTGGTTCGTTCATTTATCAATTATAGATTTATATGGACACAAAGGAACTACTATTATTACATGCGAGGAAAATTGGGGCAAGGTCTGTAGATCCTGCCTTCGCTCTCAAGATTCAATGAGCTTTGGCATGAAAATGTTGTCCGATTCAAATTTTAGAAGAGGATGGATAATAGGTGAACGGACAACCACCAACTCAGATATATTTATAAGTAGGAAAGATTTGATGCAGTGATTTGTGCCTACTCCATTCATTTACTATGGACACTGGAACAAGTTGGTTAATTTATCATAACTCAATCAACTATATGTGTATGTTGACCAAACACTATGCGGTATAATATCACGATTTTTTAGTTGCTTAGGATGAAAACATCACAATAAACATGAAATTAAATGCATAACCTACAGGAATCAACTTATGACTGCCAGCAACATACTCATCCCTGCTCACTGCATGCATAATTAAGTTCACAATAAGCAATGTACTACTATACTTGTTACAAGATTCCAGCAGCAGTGATCTCTGATAGATGCCATGCTATTCTGTCAACAAGATTTAGAACATCAGCCATCACCCATAACTCTAATTCAATAAGAACTGCAATAATAGGCTTTCCACAGACCTTTCATAATAAGCACTTGAAGAGACATTACCTTTACTGATGCAGTGCAGAAGCATCTACAATACCACAGAAGATACATATAAGAGAACATCCCAGAACATTCCAACATGGGGAAAAGCATTGTGCATTTTCAAGATATCAAGAACACCTTAGAAGGCAAACGGTAGAGCCAATGCGGGCACCTGAACTCTGGAGCACTATCAAGTAGGCAGGTAGGCATCGTTAGCTTTCTTGAGTAACACAAAAGTAATAAAAAGGATAAACATCTCCAACAATATGTAGCCATATTAAGAAACATAGACAAGTCCGAAAACTACATAGTGCAAATCATAGTGCTGGACTTATAGAACACATGATACAAGAATCCAGAAGGCAGCAACCAACAAAAATAATCTCCATGATAGCCACTGAAGCTTGGTTGTAAGCATTGTCCTGCGAGTAAACTGAGATAAGAAAAGCTCATTTCTTTCTCCCACCACGCTCCCTCAGAGCTAGATTGATGACCACCCCAGGGCCAACATTGTAATAAGCAAGAGAAAGATTGTCCTTGAGGAAACTAGTCCTCACACTCAGCTTCTGCTTGTTAGCAGGAAGCTGCAGCTCTCCAGCAATTTGCTCCTTCAGACTGCCAACTGTGTCTGAGAGTGATTGGACAGAGATCTCCAAAACTTGGCCTCGCAAGTTTCCTTCATCAAGGTTGGGCACAGAAACTGAGATGCGAGCAGGGCCCTGCAGGAGGAACAAATAAATTAGCATGACAGCACAGAATAATAAGAAAGATAAGTAGGTAATTAGAGTGGAAGTATATGAAAAGAGACATTACCGGATGCTGAGCGAGGAACTGCTCAGCTGGGATCAGAGAAGCATCATCTGTTCTCTGCCTCTTAGGTTCTGGTTCCTCAGGTAGAGGTGGCTGCTCCTCGGCAGGTGGTTGTGGAGGCAAAGGTGGTGGAGGCTGGGGGATTCCGATGGGGTTGACCATGGCTGGCATGTTCTGCATGTGCGGGGGAGGGGGCATAGCGAACCGTGGTGGACCAGGCATGAACTGAGTATTATGGCCTGGAGGCGGTGGAGGGATATTACTTGGCATATGACCCATGGGACCTGACATCCTAATCATGTGTTGTTGACCTGGTGGCAGAGGTTGGTGCATGTTGGGCATCATATGTGGTGGAACTCCTTGCATATGATGAGGGGGTTGGACATGATAAGGCATTGGATTGGGTGTAAATCGGGGAACATTGACCAAGGAAAGTGGTTGGGGAGGCCGGGGCAACGACATGCCAGGCCGAGGAAGTGGAGCTGGACCAGGAGCATTTGAGGCATCACCCTGTTCTTCTCCACCAACAGACATTGCCTGAGTGGCTGTCCAACCGATGCTCCCAGAATGACCATCCCAAATAACCTGATTTGGCTGCTCATCCTTTTTCTTTTCAATTTCTGCCTTGACGGCATTAGAAACCTCTTCCTCGGTGGTTCCAAAAATATCTGGCCTGGTACGTGCAAGACCAATAATGTTACGGGAGATCTCATCATCAGGAGCAAGCGTGGTTTCCTTAATCTTGGCCAGCATTCTTTCTTTCTGTTCCTTGTACTTGGGGTCAATGAGCGAGATGCGCATGTGTTCCTCCATCTCGCTGATCGGAATGAGCTCCCCGGTTATTGGTGAGACAACAACCTTGGTCGGGTCCCTCTCCGCAGGGATCCTCTCCTCGGGCCTCTTGTAGTTTTTGACAATTCTCATAGGCGGCTCATCATCATTACCGGCCACCTTAACCTGTGCTCCTCCATCGTTCTCATCGAGCCTTGCTGCCTTCATTCCTTCCTCGACAAGCTGCATCTCCTCCTCATCCATGTCCATCTCAACATCCTTGGCTGGTTCAGCCAATTCCATGGGTTCCTCCTCTCCCAAGGTCTCCATCCTCTTGCGGCGCTTCAGCTCTTCCAGCGTAGGCGGCACAGGGAGGCCCTCGAACTCATCATCTGCAAACTCAATAGTCTCGACAACGACGAAATCATGCCAATCAATCATGGACATCTGCATCCTCTCCATCTCGACCTCATCCTCCGCCTGCTGCTTGGCCTGCTCCTGCGACCGATCCCACTCGAGCCGGTTGAGGCAGCGCTCCAGCACGGTGGTGAGGTCCTTGGTCCCCTCCTTGAGCTCCCTCATGAGGGCAGCCACGCCCTCGTCGGGCCGCATCACCCTCGAGTAGATGTCGGCGAGCGCGGTGAAGAAGGGGAACATGCTGTGGGTGGGGCGGAGGAAGTTGAACTGCGGGTTGGTGCTCTCCCTGGACGCGAGGCTGGCGAGGAAGGTCTTGCCATTGCGGGCGACGAACTGCGCCGTGAGCTTGACGATGTCCACCTCCTCGGTGGTGATGCCCTCGGGGAGGCGCACGGTGTAGAGCTCGGCCTTGGGCGGCACGAGCACCTTGGCGGGCGGGCCGACGCGGAAGGGCGCGGAGTGGTCGTCGGCGGGGGCGGCGGAGTCGTCGGAGGGGAGGGCGTCGGGGTCGGCGGCGGCGGCGGAGTCGGGGGCGGGCGGCGCGTCGGCGATCTCGGAGACGCGGTGCTGGTAGTAGGCGTGGTAGGGGTCGGAGGGCTGGAGGAAGTTGAACTTGGCGTTGCCCTGGTTGTGGGCGACGATGCGGCGCTCGAACTCGGGCCCGTTCTTGGCGACGAAGGTGGCCGTCTTCTCGATGATGACGCGGATGTCGGGCGGCGGGTGGATGATGCCGATGGTGCGCGTGTGGGTGGCCACCGTCGGCGCCGGCTCGGGCGGCTTGGAGGGGGCGGAGGCGGCGGGGGCGGCGGAGGAGGGGACGATCTGCAGCTGCTGCTCTCGCTCGTGGTCGCCGTTGGCGGCCGCCTCGCCGCCGTCCGGGGCGGCGAGGAGGGGCGCGGGGGCCACCGTGGGGGTTCCCATCGGCGGCGGCGGCGGGGTCTAGGGTTTCGGCGGCAGATCGGAATCGATTGTGGGGGTGGGTGGGGATCCGGTTGGAGGGGTGCGGGCCGCAGATTTGGCAAGGTGAAGAGAAGAGGTCGGTCGGTTGGACTTGAGTTGGATCGGGCCAAGTCGAAGTCGGTCCGTCGACCGACTCGGCTCGAGGCTTTGGTACTTTGGTAGCACATTTTCATTTTTACTTTCCCCTTAATCTTTTTTTTTTGCATGGTAATACGTGTCTCATTCATATCATAAAGAACAAAGAACAAAGTACAAGCCACGTAAAGACTGACATGACAAAACTGAAAAGATAGCAAAACATCTCTGAGCTTGACACCAACGTCCGTCACCTGCCTCCGGCACCACCACAGTAGCCACCGAAGAAAAGAATGACGAATCACCTTCTCACCCGAGCTCGACGCGGCTCCATCGCTGATATGCAGCTTTGCGGACCTCCAAGGTGGCTCACCAAAAGTGAAGCCCTTACCGTTGAACGAATCAGACCGGGGCAAACCCCGGACACGCCATCGAACTTCAGATCTAACACCCCACCACGACTAAAACGCCGAAAGAGGAAACCATATCTGCCATCCACGAACCACGAGCCCAGCAAATGCTCCGTCTTCCAGATGTCGTCGATGCAGACCACAATCTGCATCCGCTCCTGGACTACCTCCCAAGCTCCGCGCCGACGCTGGAGCAAACGTCGTCGCAACGGCGGAGCCCGAGGACACAGGTCCACCACGAGGATGCCGCCGCCACCACGCCATCCTTGCTTGAACAGAATGGTTTCTAAATTCATCCCCAACCATAGGACCGATAGCCTCGTTAGGAAAGGATTCGAAGAATCTTTATTCAGCGTTGTCATCGTCGCCGTCGAAGTAAAGACGATGAACAACCTAAAAACTTAGACTACGAGAGAGTAAAAACGATCCACACGCGTGGATCCGGCGACCCCCCTCACCACCGACGACCGAGGTCGCCGGCGGAGGGGAGCCGCCGGAGAGCGGCGTTGAAAGACCGGCCTCCCCTGGCGGCGGCTAGGGTTCCAGCCGCCAGGGACGAGAGGAAAACACGGACTCGTGAATTACACCGCTTCCCCTTAATCTATTTGATTTGGTGTATATATTGCTAAAAAAATTGATTTGGTGTATGTACATACTGGAGTACCCAGAAGACTTAATAAATAAGAAAATAAATGGTACAGATAGTTTTCATTCCAAATCCGCATCTGTATCGGTTTTTAAGGATATGGTATGCATAAGGATGAAAGCTTTCCGTCTAAAGCGTGTTACAGAAGGGCTAAAAATCAGACACCGGATTCTTGGGATTTGGAATCAAAATGTTTTTATCTACCAAAAAAATAAAAAAAATCAGACCAACCGAAAGGCTGATCCTCGTTGGCATTTTTTATAGGAGAAACTCCGTGAGCATTGTGCGTCCGAGTTGGGACTCGAATCTGGGTGAGCTGGCAGCAACCTCAGATGCCCATCCAACGGGTCGACATCGTGTCCTCAGACGCTTTTATCTACCATTGATCAGGTAACGGGGACCTTGGTGCGTGAGTGGCTGCCACATCGGGCGGCCGAAGCGAGTGAACGAGCTTCTTTCCTGAGATAATTACAACTACCGTCCTTGTGCTCTTCAGCTTGTAACACGATGGTTCTCAAACTCGTGGAGTGCTCTACTATGGTCCTCAAATATGCTTCAATATAGTCCTGGCTACATCTCTGGCTACACTCTGCAGCCCAGCCCGGCGGCACGTCAGCTTACAATACACGTGTGGTCCTGTATGTCAGCACATCAAAGAGGAATGCGCAAAAAATATGACTAAGGATGGATTCGAACCACAGACCAAACGCATACTAACCATCAAACTAGACTACACATCATGTTTAGCGATGATCTATAAATTCATAGGAGTATAAATAAGTTCCTATAATGCCTTCCGTAGCACATA
The DNA here is from genome assembly GCF_018294505.1 of Triticum aestivum. NCBI lineage: Eukaryota > Viridiplantae > Streptophyta > Magnoliopsida > Poales > Poaceae > Triticum > Triticum aestivum. The sequence goes on from NC_057801.1 coordinate 816,070,962, forward strand.
TAGTTGGGCCGACCCAGTAAGTAACGTACCTCTCTTTGTATTCTACCGGTTTCCTTTTTTATTTATTTACCAATTTCGTACCCCCACACCCCTACCCCTAAAAAACAATTTCATGTTAGGTCCAAAAAATCAATTTTGTGTTTCCCTAAAAAAATCGTGTTTATTTTCCCTTCTTATATTTATGAAAATTTATTAATATAGGTAAACTATGTATTAATAATTATTCTAGTTTTTACTTACATTTATTTTTAAAATGGGAAAAGTTAAAAAGGCGAACTTGAAAATTAAAAAAAATAGAAAATCTGCAATTGGGCGCATAGTTGGATAAAAATATAAATATTTTCTAAAACCATGCTGAGCGTTATACAAAATACGCTGTCAAGTTTTTAAATAGTTTCGTATTTTAAAAATACAATGAGGATACAAAATAAAAGCCCGAGCTTGTAGTCCTGAATGAAGATACATAAATTTTCCTACTTTTTTATGTTAAATCTAAATAATTTTTCTAAGTTCATGTTTACCTCTTGAAGGCATAAACTAATGAGAACAGATTATAGATCTAAAATGCATTACAACTGGATTTGTTTATATGAGAAATGGAAAATTAACATAAACTTGGTAAAATAAAATGAAAATAGAATAAACATCAGGAAAATTGCTTGAAGATATTTTTTTAAAAAGGTACGCTATGCCACTGGGCCGACTAAATTATATGTACTGCTAATGGCGTGATGCAAAAATGGATTTATACAGACTTTACACCAGTGTTTCACATCAGGAATTAACTGAATCAGTGGTTAGATTGGCTGTTTTCTAAAATTAGTCTCAGGTTTGAATCTCATGCGCACATTTTTTTTCCACCAAACTTCTCTCTCACATGCGGGGCCCACACTTGTATGGTATTATAGGGAGAAGCAGGAGATGTAGGCAAGACCGTATTGGAGTGTATTCTCGTGTTTGGGGACCACAGTGGAGCACTCCGTGAGTTTGAGGACCATGGTGTTACATGCCGGAGAGTAGAAGGACTGTAGGTGTAATTATGTCGCTTTTTTCCCTCACCCATTGCACTCACGGACTCACCTCGCAGACTCTTATTTTCTCCATCTCCCACCTTTTGCACCCTGCGTCCTCCATGCCCTCCCTCCCTGCGACCTTCCTGAATCCTCGAAGACGATGATGAGGGCGATAACACACATATTGGTGATTGTTGGCACAAGGGGGATCTGGTGGCACTGAGAACGCACCGAGGCAACAGAGAAGAGCAGTGACGGAGGAGTGTGTGTGCTCCCTACGCAAGCACGGCGGGGAGGAGTCGCGTAGAGAACCGCTGCATTGGAGCTGCACATCAAGCTCAAGCTGGAGCGTGGGGAAGGGGGGTCCGGCGGGTGGCCCTGCCACCGCTCCCTTCTACTATGTTCTGGTGTTTCTGCCTAGCGGAAGGAAGGGCGAAAGGGATAGGACCGCCACAGGAGGAGACTGGGGGAGGATGGCATCAGCAAAGGGAGGAAGATAGGCCACCATGGACCTTGACATCCTCGACTACCCCATCTGCTTCACCCCATGTGCCCTCCCATTTTCGTCTTGTATCTAGTTTAATTTTGTTCGCGGGCTAGAAAATATTCATGTGTTTAGCGAGTCGGATTTCAGTAATTGATGTTGAAGTGGACCTCGGGATTCGCACCTTGTATCGTCAAGGCAAAGATCCAAGAGAAATATTACCTTGTCTTCGACGGGACACAGCTAGGGCAGAACCGCACGCTAGAAGACCATGACATCGAGCACGGGTCCATGCTCGTGCTCCAGGAGATGATGCAGATCTACGTGACTGGGCCGTTGATTGGTAGGACCATCACCTTCTAGGTCGACATCCACGACACAATTGGCAACGTCAAGGACAAGATCTAGTAAATGGAGGGCTTTCCCAAGGCCAACCATGCTTTTGTCTATGTGCTCTAAGCAATCTTTGTGAATTACTGCTTATGCCGATACACAAGGAGAGCACAACAGGCTAAGAAAGAAAAAAAGAAGAAAAAAAGTATATATGCACAACTAACAACAATGAAAACTGGAGAGTCGAGACAAAAGAAGATAATGTTTAGAAACGGAGGGAGTATATTGGATGGATGGCTTCTGTATCCATGTCCGGACATCAATCCAGACCGATTTTCGGACAAATACCATGTCCGCTTGCTGGTCAGCGTTGGAGATGCCCTAAGATACAAATGACTGAAAATTAAACTAACAATAACAAAGGAAGATAATTGATCTTCTCTCGATGATAAAAATGATGGACCATGAAATGAAACTATGCTCACTGTAGCTCTGCTCTTAATAACTGATTTCATTCATGACTGAAGGCTATTCCCATAATAAAAGACTTGAAATGAAAAAAAAAACAAGGAGATACTAAGAATACTCTATTTAGCTGAAAGTAAATATCAGCAGAAGAGAGATTTGTGTCCCCCATAGTAGCACAAACACAAACACCTGCTGCAGCAATCGACACTAATCCCTCACAGTGCTGAATCGAATCGCCAACACTTCCGAAGAGCCAGCAAAAAAGGCCTTGATCCTGATATACTCCTACCTACTTTCCCATCACTAATCAGAAGCTCCCTCGGTGTGAAAAACACCGAAAAATGATACTCCCTCCGTTCTAAAATAGATGACTCAACTTTGTACCAACTTTAATAGACAAACAAAAATTGTACGCGGGGTTGTGCCGTGACTGAATCCAAATTACTTGGGCAAAGGGCAGGGAATTCGATTGAGCGAACAACGTGGATGCGCTACCTTGCAAATCGATGGGTCGGGATTTGTGTAGGAGGAGGGGGGCCGGGAGAGGGCGACGAAAGAGGTGCGCTGAGCAGAGGTGTGCAAGAGAAGTTCGTTGTACATGTCTCTCCAGCGATGGCACAACCATTTAGCTTATCAGAAATAGTACTCCAAGCATTTTAAACAAGACAAAGTAACCATACCCTTGGTAATCAGATTAAACATGCAATATCTTCTCTTTCTGCAATGGATTAAACATATGCAATATGTTATCGCTTTTATGGTCACTTGATATTCAGGAGGAAGGAGGAGGGCGGCTTGGCTGGTTGGCGATCTCGGAGACGCGGCCGGTGCTGGTAGTAGGCGTGGTAGGGGTCGGAGGGCTGGAGGAAGCTGAACTTGGCGTTGCCCGGGTGTTGGCGGACGACGCGGCGCTCGAACTGGGGCCCTTTCTCGGCGAACAAGGTGGCCGTCTTCTCGATGATGACGCGGATGTCGGGCGGCACGCGGGTGGATGATCCCGATGGCGCGCGTGTGGGCGTGCTCGAGGGCGGCGGACGAGGGGACGATCTGCGGTGGCCGTTGGCGTCGCCCTCGCCGTCGAGAAGCGTGAGGGCTCCCATGGGCGGCCTCGGCGGCGGCGGTGGTGAGCTGTAGAGTTTAGGCGACCGGACGAGTATTTTGTTTACCTGTTTGTTTTGATTTAGTTTTACGTCTAAAATGCTACTGCTAATAACATCCTCAAATTGATTAATCGACGCCTATGAGTTATGAATAAAAAATTGCATGTCTAAAGAATTTTGGCTTAGCTATGTATCTCTCGAGCTAAACTCGTCATTTATAATTTTTTGTGGGCAACTCATCTCATATACTCCCTCCGTTCCTAAATATAAATCTTTTTAGATATTCCCCAATGGACTACATACAGAGCAAAATAAGTGAATCTACATTCTTAAATATGTCTATATAAATCCATATGTAGTTTGTAGTGAAATCTCTAAAAAGACTTATATTTAGGAACGGAGGGAGTATAAGGGAATTATCATTAGACCACGTGACCAAGATCTTATTGATACGATGAAACCATGAGCTTGTATGCATGCAAATGTATGATGCCTATTCTTTGACTCATCTAAGGTCAAACCTACAAGCAAAGTTCTGAAGTGTTGTACATACCAATAACTTAAACTATATATCTAAATCATTTTTATATGAAAGCTGCCACAACCAATATTAGCTAGTTTGTATTTCCAGTTTACTTGAAGAAAATTGTATCAACGTATATAACATCAAAATTATTTCATAAGATTCTATCAACGTGTACAACACGCAAACTGGTTTCATTCCCATATATCTTTTTAAAATTCTGCAATTTTAAGAAATGTTCAAACCTTTTAAGAAGGCATTCGTGATCCTTTTAAATGTCCTCCATTTAAATCTTTTATGATAGCCCATTTTGAAAAATGTTCATGAATTATAAAAGGTGTTCATGTTTAAAAAAACTATCATGTAATTTAAAATGTGTTCCCATCTTTTAAAAAATGCCATGTAATTTTATAAGTGTTCACACATGTACAATATGTTTCATATAATTTTAAAATAAGTGTTCAAGTACTTTTGAAAAACGTGCATGCAATTTTAAAAGTGTTAATGCCTTTATAAAAGTGTTCACCTATTATTTTACAAATGCCCATGTACTGTGAAAAAGTGTTACTAATGATTTTCATAAGAAAATATTCTTGTATTTTTTAAGAAAGGAAAATATATAAAATATATATTTTTGAAGTAGATTAAAGCAAGAAAATAAAACATAAAATAAAAAATTAAAACATGGAAACCAATGAATGTCCCGCTGGCAAACCGTTCAGTGTGAAACCATGGGGATTGGGCCAGATCCCAAGGGTGAGGTGTTATTGGATACTATAAGGCCTCGATTGTTTCAACTACAAGGCTCAACTTATGATGGCAAATATCATGAACTGAAAAAGAAGTCTATATCGGTGCTATCTCGCCTACAAAACCAAAGCAACTCTGACCTTTTAACGTGTTATGTATGCCACAACGACCTTGAACATACTTTCGCTGGAAATTGGTTGCGCTTCGTCTGTTCACCAATGCTAACCTTGTCCATTCAGTCAAATTAATGAGAAAATGGCATCACGTTCCTGATCCCATCCTAAGCCTAGCAACATACCCCCTCTCTCTGCATGTGTGTGTGTGTGTGTGTTCCGGCCACTGTTGTTGCTCGTGTCCCTGTAGGATCCCTGGCCATGCCCGTAAACTTCTCCACGCGCCCCGGTTGTCCCTGCTTCGATCAACCGACATCGTCCCCGCATCCAACAACTGAGAATTGAAATAACTTTACGGCCTATTTGTGCAATAACTTGCTTAGTAGCATGACCTTGAAGGGATAACACATGAAAACAGGAAAATGAACAAAAGGAGCGAGAGACTGTCATGACAGTCATGAGCAACGTCATCACAAAACTCCTTACAAAAATATCTTCTAGTCTATATCTATATTTATATACCAATATAAAAAGACCAACAGAGACAGATCGAACAAATCCCATCCATCAAATTGTCAACATACCAAATATGCACTATCCATGTAATTCATATCCTACCTAATATTAATGAGCAATTAATTTTCCTAACATTAACATACAATTAATTTTCTGTCTGATATTGATGTGCATTGCACATACGCATTTACTAGTAGTCTTTTTAGATATTTCACTATAGAGACTACATTCGGATGTATATAGACGTCTTTTAGAGCATAGGTTCACTCATTTTGCTCCGTAGGTAGTCTATAGTGGATTCTCTTAAAAGATTTATATTTAGAAACGAAGGGAGTACTAACTAAATAGAGCCAACTGAGAAACTTCCATCGATCTGCACTCTATGCGTGCATCTTGTAATTGCTACGATCCATAACTTACTCTTGCACCCTTGATTTATTGCAATTGGTTGTTTGAACCCAATTTTAGCTACCAGCTATAGCATTTGCCACTTGGTGTGTTTCTCTTTCTCTGCAAACAGCGAGGCGACCAACACAAAAACTAACCTCGATGCAAAAAAAATGGAAGTCTTTATTTGGTAAAAAAATGTAATCCTTTTTATGGACAGAGAATAGAAAAATATCAGTTTTGCTAAAGCACATCTAGATGTGCCATAAGTATTGCACATCTAGGTCCTATATCATTGATCTTACGCGAAGATTCATGTTGTATTTTTTCTTTTCGTTTTCATTTTCATGCTTGATGGTGTCACTTAGATGTGCAATAATTAGGCCACATCTAGATGTGCCCTAGACAAAACCAAAAAATTTAAATACATTATAACTGAGCACTAATCCAGCCCTCTCAAGCCATTATAAGTTTTAACCGTCAGATCTGTTGTTTCGGCCTTTGCTGTCCATTGGATGTTGTTCTGGACCCCATGAGCTATGTACGCAGACCAATAATATGACTCCAATATAGCGATCAATTGGAGTGGGCCACTACTCCGGGAACTATTTTGGACGTATTCTGTGAATTTGGGCCAAATGGGCTAGGTGTTGCTGCACATGCGCCGATCGCCTGGGTCGATGGCTCGATGCGGTCCCTTGGGAAGCGCAGGCGTGGGGAGGCGAGGTTGTAGGCGAAGCGGCGGTGGACTGTTCGGTGATGAATCCGGCAATCAATCTTCAGTTTCAGGAAGCATTCATCACAATTGATGTGCGCCACTCACCGGCTGCAATTAAATGGAGGTGTGCGTTCCTTTTTCTTCCAACCTTTTCCTGGAGATCCCAATTCCCTCCAGGTTATCTTCAGCTCCATCCCCATGATTTCTTCATGTGACCTTCATGTCGGGTCTTGCTGGATCTTTGCTGCTTGCCGCAAAATACTAGGGCCGCTGGAGTTCCTATGCACGCTACTTTCCAATATGGCCGCTGCGCTGCTCCACCAGTCACTTGAGAGGATCTGAGATGGTCATGGGCGGTGGATCCAGAGGTTTTTTTTACTGGAGCACCTTGTGGTCATATTGCTCTATCAAAACCTCTCAAAAAACCTCCAACGACTGGTTGTTGGTGAGCTCCGATACACTTCTGCAATTCTTAGATTCTTCAATCAGCATTTGGTTTGATCTGAAACATCTGCTATGCTTGTTTGCTTCATGTATTTTTTTTTGGTTCTGTATAGCTGCAATAACTTACGAATCACATGCCAAGTCAATTCTTAACTATACAATTTTCTTCTGATAATAATTTATTTGCTGCAAAAGAGGTTGCTTCTGTGCTTACAGGACATCACATGAGATGATAAGAAATCTCAAATCAAGATAGTAATTCAGCAAGGCCAGTGAGTCTACTCTGCGCAATATTTAATAGCCTTGTAATTTATATGTATTGAAGGTGTCACCGTAGAAAGGGTGACCAAACTTTGATCATGTTGCTGTCAGACGGTATTTCCAAGCCAGTTCAGCGATGTACATTTCAGAGAATGTGATTGTTCTGTAGAGCTCAAAACAAATATTTCGATTTAGTTTCTTATTTTCCATTGTAACTTGAATCTATGTGGTTTCGTTAATGAAATCGGGGTGGAATCCCTTCTTAAAAAGACTATTAAACTGACGTATGGGTGACGCCACATATTTATTCGAATGATGTCAATTAGCATGGAATCTGTATATGTTATGTTAGTGGTTCTCGAATTCGCAACATACTATGCCTTCTATAGGTGAATTGACCTTCCAACTAGAAGATGCCAATAAACAAAAGGGAAACATTAGAATAAAAGGCTCGGGACCCATACCTGTTAAGCGATGGAAACACACCGATCATCATATTGTATACTCCACTTGTGCTCTCCAATTTATTTGTTGTGTTTTTGTTGTATTCGGCATTGCTATTAGCCTGCTACAAACCGGCCGGGCACAGATTCTTTCCTGTTGGTTTCCAGCCAAGGTTACTAATTCTTTGTTTTTTGTCTATTAGGCCGCCTTTTCATGATATACATTACTATCAGAGTTTTACTTGATTTCCAACAAACTATAGTAGAGGTGAGTTTTTGCAAGTTGATTTCATTATCACTAAAGGAAGATATGAACTAGAGTTGCGAAAAGGAAAATGTATAGATTTTTTTTCATTTGCATGCATGTCTCATTTACATTATCCTCTGTTATTCTGTATTGACATCGTTGTTCATTCTTTATTAGTTTTTTTGCGGAATATTCTTTATTAGTTTTTAACTCCAACTATCTCAGCATTCCGGGTATGTTGCCAATTGGTTCTTGGAACTCTGTATAGTGATGTCTTTGGATCCATTATTTCCGCTTCCTTCAATCAATTAAATTTGAATGCTTCGTATAGATAATATTACTCCACTTGACCATTCCACAACATGCAGTAGCACCGAAATTTTACATGTATGGTGCAAGACATTTGCGATTTGTTTAATAGCTCTTCTCATCTTTGCAGGAAACACAAGATCCTCTTGCCAATATCACATGCCACATAGTTGTTGTTTCGGCTTTGGTTTTCCAAATTTTTTGCTAGCATAACTAGCTCTCAATTTTTTTGATGCACTGGGTAAATGCTTGATGTACTACTTATGTTGATAGACAAGGAAAATACTGAGGAGCTGATATGAACGGTTTTTCTAATGAACCATTGAAGTTACGTGCTTTCGTTCATATCGTGTTTCCATGTTATGTAGATTAACTTTGATTCCAGGTGGCATGCCTAGATGTGGACATAGTTCTGCCTAGCTGAAAAGAGTTTACGTATGATCCACCGACATATCTTTCTTGTGGCTCTTATAGAACAATAAAAGATCAACTAACACTTGGTTCTATGCATTGTGTACTTAAGGATCGTTTGGTTCCTCAGAAAGATAGTTAACTATTGATAGATCTAAATGTAGCTTATTCCAAGTAGTAACTTTTTTTGAAGTATTCATACAGTTTTAACAAACAAAATATTGAATATTGTACCCACCCTTTGGTCTGTATTCTATTTAAACTCCTATCATTCTACTACATAAATAGACGGGCGCAGCAAAGCGCGCCAACCATGATCTAGTATAAGCCATATATAGGTGCTGACTATGCACTAGAGCCAACAATTTTCTATTCTTTGCCCATAGCAACACGTTGTCGCTATAATGCCGAGGTGTACTCACATGGGCCGGCCAATCTCAGGAAGGTCAAGGCCTAGCTAGCTTCCCCCAGTCTTTTTTTTCAGTCTTCTCCATCGGGTTTTTTCCAAAAAAAAGTTCCTTGATTATTACAGTCTAAGTTATGTATTTTTTACAATTTTATAATTCATGAATCCTTTTGACTGCATGCATTTTTTTTGAATCGATGAATAGTTGTTTAAATCAATGATTTAATTTTACATTTTATGAACATTTTTTAAACTTATGAACTTTTTGAGTTCCAGGAACATTTCTAAAACTCATGACCTTTATAAAATATATGGACACATCTAAAAATGGATGCATTTTTCAAAGTTCACGAATATTTTAAAAACCATGTTCTTTTTAAATAATACATTCTAAATCTATCAGGAAAATTGATAGAAACTTGTGTATAACCATTTTTCTGTAACTAACAAACGCACAATGCTTTTCTTTGACGTTCAAGAAATTGTGAGAGAATAAAAGGTTAAAGCATATTGGTAGGCCAATATAAGCCTCATGTGCATTTGGAGTTCTATTCCATGCACAAGGCGTGGAATAGGAGCTCCCCTGAAGCAGGTGCTCTTAGTGCAGGAATCTGATCCCGCGCTTACCTTGGCAGCCTTTTTGGTAACCTTTGGGAAGGGGAAGGGGAGTTCGCACGAGGGAGTTCATCAAGGGAAATGATTGGGATTAGTTTGGGATGAAGGTCCACCCACAAATTAGCAAGGCCCCCCATAGGAAGAAATTGGTGGGAATTGGCACCCTCAACTCCCATTTCCCCTTCCGCTTAAACTCCAATTTCCTCTAAACAATCAGTAAACTTTTATTCTCCATACTGATCAACTCCCATTCCCTATCTTTAATTCCCATCAAACAAACATGTTGTGGGGGCTGTTGAGCAAACGCATACCGCCTGCATCATAATTGTGACAGGCTAACTTGGCGTTCGATAATTTTTATTTTTACCTATTTCCTGTGTATTTTTTCCTGTTTATTCTTTTTAGTATTTTTCCTATGTTCCTTCTATTTTTTTGGTTCTATCTTTTCCCTTTTTTATATTCCTGGCTTTTGCAATCCGTGATCATTTCTAAGTCTATGAACTTTTTTTTGGCAATTCGGGGATATTTTCTTTAAGTCTTTTGAGTTTAATTTAAATGCGCCCGACGGGGGGGGGGGGGGGGGGGGCTTTCTTCCACTCAGTTTCTCCTTTGATGTGATTCCATCCCTTTTCCTCTCCATCCTTTCTTCCCGGTGTAGGCTTGCCCGACCGCTATGAGCCGTCCTTTGATGAGCTTCAAGGGAACCCCTCCCCCCCCCCTAAGCGCAAGGCCCTGCGTGATAGCTCTGAGGGCACCCTCCAATGAGCTCTGAGGTAATGAGGCGCGTCGTGATGCCACGGGACGCCCCCGACAACTATTGGATGCATGCAAGGTTGACTGCCACTGCCATCTCTGCTGCAAGCAACGAGCCGCCTCCATGAGGCGATGATGCAAGTCCACACTGATGATGGTACCGACGATAGAAGATGTTGGCATCAATGAAGCGATATGTTAGCATTGGCGACGCGGAATGCTACGTGCGGCTATGCAAGGTGTTGCGACAATGTTGCCGGGGAGCTTCGAGACAAAGACGCATGACGATGACCGTTACCCATTGGGCAAGGGTGTTGCGGTCGACGAGATTGAGTGCTACAACAGGTCAACGGCGACGTCAGGATGCTACGAGGCCGGCCACGAGGTGCATCGATACGTATGTGATGCTGCGACCCATCTTCATCGGTGCTACAACCGTGCATGTCAAGAGTTGCAAATTGTATGCCAGTGCGACAACCGGCAACACCGAAGCTGCAACGGCAAATGCAGCGAGACAGCGTGGTATGATGACGCGGGGGCGCGAGATGGTGACACCGCGACACGCCGATGAGGCCATGTGGCGGCGAGCCATGAAGCGGTTTTGTGTGTGTGTGTGTGTGTGTGTGTGTGTGTGTGTGGTGGGGTGGCATGTACAGTGGGGGCATCACCTAGGTGCTGCTCTAGATGAAAACAACTGAGACTATAGGTCATAGTTTTTTTTACACCCGACGCTCTTTTCTGAAGGCATGACAACACGACATCACGGGGTGTCCCAAACTCTCTCTGTCGTTTTCGTCTACCTTTTCCTCTCTCCTCCTTTTTCCCCATGGAGAACCGGCCTCCTCTGCAAGCAGCGGTTCGCCTGCCACCATGGCGTCCGAGCCTAGTTGGCTCGTGGGGCTACAGGTCTGAGGTGACGCGATGGCCATGCCCTAACGGCTATGTGCAAGACTTAATTTGTTTTTGCTTTCCAATAGTAGGGGGTGAGCAGAACATGCCTGCCGGCAAGGTAATTTGACTGCGATAAGGAGATACCCTGATAGAGATAGAGAGGCCCCCGTGGATCCGCACGGTGCACGTATACGAATACGACCATGAAACCCAAGCGATTGGATCCGGACCCTTTGGTAGCTATAAAGTGCCATTGATTCCAACCCTAACGAGCTCTTCTTCTTGTTCCACTTCCGGTGGATCTCTCTGGGCTCTCCTCTCCGACGGAAGCAACAACGAGCGCCCACTAATCCGTCCAAACAAGCAACTTCAAGGCACGGGGCTGTCTTTTGCTTATCTCCTCGCCACGCACGGAATCTACTAGTAAGTTTGATACTTCGTGTTCAATTCTTTATTTGCATATATAATAAAGGAATTCGTAATGACAGATAAACAAAGATGGTGCAGATAGTTATATGTGTTGTTCAACCTTATTTTGTCACTGGATTTCTCTTCTTGCCTGCACTTAATTACCTACTACCTCCGGCTCAAAATGTAAGACGTTTTTGTAGGACTACTTTTTTTTTTGTGAATAGCTGTGCGAAAGCATGCATATCCTAGATTGTTGAAGGCTTAACTTTGCGTACACTAGGTAGGCTAGCTAGTAGGCTTAGCGCGAAAAGGAGTTTGTTCTTCTCTGTAAATTGGGCACTGGATTTTTCTTCTTGCCTCTATTGTTTATTAGATGATGATGAAGCACGGGCTCTCTTGGGCTGCTTCTACTACCCGTTGGAATTGTTGTCGACTGTTCTAAAATTAATGATCGGTGATGTTTGCTCTATTCATTTATAGGATGTACATTTGCAGAGACTGCTGAGCTTTGGCTTATGTAGATTGCCTAGCACTAAGTGCATTCTGGAGTTTAATGAGTGGAAGAAGGTGGAGCCTAAGGGAAAGCCACTTACGCAGGTTTGGTTGAGGTTTTCGGGGGCTCCATCTAAGCCTTTGCAGGATGTTCGAGTTGTGGCCACTATGGGTATTATGGTTGGCAAGACGGAGAAAGTGGATATGGCTTTCACCCGTACTCATGGAGTGGCCCGGATTTTAGTGAGCATTCTAGATATTGAGTACGTGCCCGATGTGGTCAACTGGACTTATCGAGGAGAGGTGTTTCCGCTCGAGATCGAGTTCGAGGACACGGATCTGTTTGCTGAGGCGATTAATGGGAATGATGTTGATATGCACGAGGGTGACGACGGGGCGGGTGCCAAGGGGGCGCCGACTGATGACTTGACTCGAGAGGGGTCTAACGGTGCTCACCCTGATGCTCAGTTGGCCGGGGATGGGACCGGGGTTGAGCCGGCGCCCTCATTGGGTCCTTTGAGCCAGCCTCGGCCCCTGCCAGACTTTGGAGTGACCGGGTGGATTCTGATGATGTGTTTGAACATACGCTCCCTTTGTTGGAGTTCGAGGGTGCTGGCGGATCCTTGGCTGGACGCCTGGTGATGGCTTCATCGACGAGGGCTTTGGATGGATTTGGGGAGGTAGAGCCAGTGGTTGCTCCTATTTCTCTTGCTTCACCTGTGGTCGAGGCTCCGGAGAGGACGACTGTGTCCGAGGTGGAGCTTGGGGGAGGGGGTTCTGGGCAGAGGGCCTCGACTTCTCTCCTCCCTATCCCGATGCCGGCAACGCCGGTATCGATGATGGTGGCTGGTGCTGGGAGAGGTAGCCCGAGGCAGGAGGCCTCGGCTCTTTCTCCTCCGGTCGTGGCGATGGCGCCTGCGCCTCCAGTGGCGCTGGGAGGGGGAGGCCTGGGGCAGGCGGTCCTGGCTCCTCCTCCCTCTTTGGTGGTCAGGAGGATCGTGTCTCCGTCGACGACGGCGCCCATCTCAGCACCGAGGGGTGGGGCGGGAGGAGGGCTAGGGCAGGCGGCCCCTGTCATCCTCTCTACCGTTGTGCCCATGGCCCCGGGCCTCGGTGTGGGGCACTCGCCCGAGGGGCATGGGAGCCCTCGGCCGCCTCCTCCGGTAACCTCGGTTGTGTTGGAAATATGCCCTAGAGGCAATAATAAATTGGTTATTATTATTATATTTCCTTGTTCATGATAATCGTTTATTATCCATGCTCTAATTGTATTGATAGGAAACTCAGATACATGTGTGGGTACATAGACAACACCATGTCCCTAGTAAGCCTCTAATTGACTAGCTCGTTGATCAATAGATGGTTACGGTTTCCTGACCATGGACATTGGATGTCGTTGATAACGGGATCACATCATTAGGAGAATAATGTGATGGACAAGACCCAATCCTAAGCCTAGCACAAAGATCGTGTAGTTCGTATGCTAAAGCTTTTATAATGTCAAGTATCATTTCCTTAGACCATGAGATTGTGTAACTCCCGGATACCGTAGGAATGCTTTGGGTGTACCAAACGTCACAACGTAACCGGGTGGCTATAAAGGTGCACTACGGGTATCTCCAAAAGTGTCTGTTGGGTTGGCACGAATCGTGACTGGGATTTGTCACCCCGGTTGACGGAGAGGTATCTCTGGGCCCACTCGGTAGGACATCATCATAATGTGCACAATGTGACCAAGGGGTTGATCACGGGATGATGTGTCACGGACCGAGTAAAGAGACTTGCCGGTAACGAGATAGAACAAGGTATCGGCATACCGACGATCGAATCTCAGGCAAGTATAATACCGCTAGACAAAGGGAATTGTATACGGATCGATTGAGTCCTTGACATCGTGGTTCATCCGATGAGATCATCGTGGAACATGTGGGAGCCAACATGGGTATCCAGATCCCGCTATTGGTTATTGACTGGAGAACGTCTCAGTCATGTCTACATGGTTCCCGAACCCGTAGGGTCTACACACTTAAGGTTCAATGATGCTAGGGTTATAGGGAATAGATATACATGGTTACCGAATGTTGTTCGGAGTCCCGGATGAGATCCCGGATGTCACGAGGAGTTCCGGAATGGTCCGGAGGTAAAGATTTATATACGGAAAGTTGTTGTTCGGGTTCCGGGAAAAGTTCGGGTTTTTCTGGTATTGTACCGGGAAGCTTCCAGAAGGTTCCGGAGGATTCCGGAGGTCCGGAAATTGTTCCACCACGTCCAATACAGCAGCATGGGCTGTAAGGGGGCGCCCTAGCCTTAATGGGCCAGGGGCACCAGCCCCCCCAAGGCCCATGCGCATGGGAGAGGGGAAACCCTAAGGGGGAGGGCCTCCACTTGACTTGGGAGGCACTCCTCCCCCCCTTGGCCGCCGCCCCCAACCCTAGATGGGATCTAGGGGCCGGCCCCCTTCTCTCCCCACCTATAAATAGTGGAGGGGTGGGAGGGCAGCCGCACCCCAAGTTCTGGCGCAGCCCTTCCCCTCTCCCAAGTCCTCTTCCTCTCCCGCGGTGCTTGGCGAAGCCCTGCAGGATTACCACGCTCCTCCACCACCACCACGCCGTTGTGCTGCTGATGGACGGAGTCTTCCTCAACCTCTCCCTCTCTCCTTGCTGGATCAAGGCATGGGAGACGTCACCGGGCTGTACGTGTGTTGAACGCGGAGGTACCGTCCATTCGGCACTAGGATCTCCGGTGATTTGGATCACGACGAGTACGACTCCTTCAACCCCGTTCTCTTGAACGCTTCCGCTTAGCGATCTACAAGGGTATGTGGATGCACTCCCCTCTCTCTCGTTGCTAGTCTCTCCATAGATAGATCTTGGTGACACGTAGGAAAATGTTGAATTTCTGCAACGTTCCCCAACAGTGGCATCATGAGCTAGGTCTATTGCGTAGATTCTTTGCACGAGTAGAACACAAAGTAGTTGTGGGCATTGATTTTGTTCAATATGCTTACCGTTACTAGTCCAATCTTGATTCGGCGGCATTGTGGGATGAAGCGGCCCGGACCGACCTTACACGTACACTTACGTGAGACAGGTTCCACCAACTGACATGCACTTGTTGCATAAGGTGGCTAGCGGGTGCCAGTCTCTCCCACTTTAGTCAGATCGGATTCGATGAAAAGGGTCCTTATGAAGGGTAAATAGCAATTGACATATCACGTTGTGGTTTTTGCGTAGGTAAGAAACGTTCTTGCTAGAAACCCATAGCAGCCACGTAAAACATGCAAACAACAATTAGAGGACATCTAACTTGTTTTTGCAGGGTATGCTATGTGATGTGATATGGCCAAAAGAATGTGATGAATGATATGTGATGTATGAGATTGATCATGTTCTTGTAATAGGAATCACGACTTGCATGTCGATGAGTATGACAACCGGCAGGAGCCATAGGAGTTGTCTTAATTTATTGTATGACCTGCGTGTCATTGAACAACGCCATGTAATTACTTTACTTTATTGCTAACCGTTAGCTATAGTAGTAGAAGTAATAGTTGGCGAGACAACTTCATGGAGACACGATGATGGAGATCATGGTGTCATGCCGGTGACGATGATGATCATGGAGCCCCGAAGATGGAGATCAAAAGGAGCAAAATGATATTGGCCATATCATGTCACTTTTTGATTGCATGTGATGTTTATCATGTTTATGCATCTTATTTTCTTAGAACGACGGTAGTAAATAAGATGATCCCTCATTAAAATTTCAAGAAAGTGTTCCCCCTAACTATGCACCGTTGCGAAAGTTCGTCGTTTCGAAGCACCACGTGATGATCGGGTGTGATAGATTCTAACGTTCACATACAACGGGTGTAAGACAGATTTACACACGCGAAACACTTAGGTTGACTTGACGAGCCTAGCATGTACAGATATGGCCTCGGAACACAAGAGACCGAAAGGTCAAGCATGAGTCGTATGGTGGATACGATCAACATGAAGATGTTCACCGATGATGACTAGTCCGTCTCACGTGATGATCGGACACAGCCTAGTTGACTCGGATCATGTAATCACTTAGATGACTAGAGGGATGTCTATCTGAGTGGGAGTTCATAAGACGAACTTAATTATCCTGATCATAGTCAAAAACCCTTTGCAAATTATGTCATAGCTCGCGCTTTAGTTCTACTGTTTTAGATATGTTCCTAGAGAAAATATAGTTGAAAGTTGACAGTAGCGATTATGCGTACAGTAGAAAGCTTATGTCCTTAATGCACCACTCGGTGTGCTGGACCTCAAACGTGGTCTGTGGATGTTGCGAACATCTTACATACACGTTTTGATGACTACATGCTAGTTCGATAATGTTAAATGGTTTAGAATTGAGGCACCAAAAGACATTTTTTGAAATGTTGCAGAACATATGAGATGTTCGAAGAGCTGAAATTGGGATTTCAGGCTCGTGCCCACGTCAAGAGGTATGAGACCTCCGACGAGTTTTTCTAGCCTACAAACTAAGGGAGAAGATCTCAATCGTTGAGCTTATACTCAGATTGTCTGGGTACAACAATCACTTGAATCGAGTGGGAGTTTATCTTCTAGATGAGATAGTGATGTTTCTCCAAAGACATTGCCACCAAGCTACTAGAGCTTCGTGATGAACTATAACATAACAGGGATAGATATGATGATCCTTGAGCTATTCGCAATGTTCGACACCGCGAATGTAGAAATCAAGAAGGAGCATCAATTGTTGATGGTTAGTGAAACCACTAATTTCAAGAAGGGCAAGGGCAAGAAGGTATACTTCATGAAACGGCAAATCAATTGCTGCTCTAGTGAAGAAACCCAGGGTTGAACCCAAACCCAAGACCGAGTGCTTCTGTAATGAGGGAACGGACACTAAAGCATAACTACCCTAGATGCTTGGTAGATGAGAAGGCTGGCAAGGTTGATAGAAGTATATTGGATATACATTATGTAAATGTGTACTTACTAGTACTCCTAGTAGCACCAGGGTATTAGATACCGGTTTGGTTGCTAAGTGTTAGTAACTCGAAATAAAAGAGCTACGGAATAAACGGAGACTAGCTAAAGGTGAGCTGACGATATGTGTTGGAAGTGTTTCCAAGGTTGATGTGATCAAGCATCGCACGCTCCCTCTACCATCGAGATTGGTGTTAAACCTGAATATTGTTATTTGGTGTTTGCGTTGAGCAAAGACATGATTGGATTATGTCTATCGCAATACGGTTATCCATTTAAGGAGAATAATGGTTACTCTATTTATTTGAATAATACCTTCAATGATCTTACACCTAAAAGAATGGTTTATTAAATCTCGATAGTAGTGATACACATTTTCATGCCAAAAGATATAAGATAGTAATGATAGTACCACTTACTTGTGGCACTGCCATGTAAGTCATATTGGTATAAAACGCATGAAGAAGCTCCATGTTGATGGATCTTTGGACTCAGTCGTTTTTGAAAAGTTTGAGACATGCGAACCATGTCTATTGGTGTATACGCATGAAGAAACTCCATGCAGATGGATCGTTTGGACTCACTTGATTTTGAATCACTTGAGATATGCAAATCATACCACATGGGCAAGATGACTGAAAAGCCTCGTTTTCAGTAAGATGGAACAAGATAGCAACTTGTTGGAAGTAACACATTTTGATGTGTACAGTCCAATGAGTGCTGAGGCATGCAGTGAATATCGTTATGTTCTTACTTCACAGATGATTTGAGTAGATGTTGAGTATATTTACTTCATGAGACACAAGTCTGAATTATTGAATGGTTCAAGTAATTTCAGTGTGAATTTGAAGATCATCGTGGCAAGAGGATAAAATGTCTATGATATGATCATAGAGATGAGTATCTGAGTTACGAGCTTTGGCACGCAATTAAGACATGGTGGAAATTGTTTCACAATTAATATCACCTGGAACACCATAGTGTGATGGTGTGTCCGAACATCATAGTTG
This sequence comes from Triticum aestivum, assembly GCF_018294505.1. Taxonomy (NCBI): domain Eukaryota; kingdom Viridiplantae; phylum Streptophyta; class Magnoliopsida; order Poales; family Poaceae; genus Triticum; species Triticum aestivum. The sequence goes on from NC_057801.1 coordinate 816,089,048, forward strand.
CACCCTATTGGATATGGTGCGTACCATGGTGTCTCTTATCGAATTACCACTATCGTTCATGGGTTAGGCATTAGAGACAACCACACTCACTTTAATAAGGGCACCACGTAATTCCGTTGAGACGACACCGTTTGAACTATGGTTTGGAGAAACCTAAGTTGTCGTTTCTTAGAAGGTTTGGGGCTGCGACGCTTATGTGAAAAAGTTTTATCGTGATAAGCTCGAACCCAAAACGGATAAATACATCTTCATAGGATACCCAAAATGGTTGGGTATACCTCCTATCTTAGATCCGGAAGCAAAAGTAATTGTTTCTGGAAACGGGTCCTTTCTCGAGGAAAAGTTTCTCTCGAAAGAATTGAGTGGGAGGATGGTGGAGACTTGATGAGTTTATTGAACCATCACTTCAACCAGTGTGTAGCAGGGCACAAGAAGTTGTTCATGTGGCACCTACACCAATTGAAGTGGAAGCTGATGATAGTGATCATGATGCTTCAGATCAAGTCACTACTGAACCTCGTAGGTCGACAAGGACGCGTATTACTTCAGAGTGGTACGCAATCCTGTGTTAGAGGTCATGTTGCTAGACAACAATGAACCTACGAGCTATGGAGAAGCGATGGTGGGCCCGGATTCTGACGAATGGCTCGAGGCCATAAAATCCGAGAGAGGATCCATGACTTTGGAAGAAATACTTGATGGTCGTAAGGCCGTTGGGTACAGATGGATTTTAAAAGAAAGACAGACAATGATGGTAAGTATCACCATTAAGAAAGCTCGACTTGTCGTTAAGATGTTTTCCAACAAGTTCAAGGAGTTGACTATGATGAGACTTTCTCACTCGTAGCGATGCTAAGAGTCTGTTGGAATTATATTAGCAATTACTGCATGATTTATGAAATCTTGCAGATAGGATGTCGAAACATTGTTTCCTCGATGATATCCTTGAGGAAAGGTTGTATGTGATACAACTAGAAGGTTTTGTCAATCCTGAAAAACGCTAACAAATATGCAAAGCTCCAGCAATCTTTCTAAGAACTGGAGTAAGCATCTCGGAGTTGGAATACGCTTTGATGAGACGATCAAAGATTTTGGGTTTATACAAAGTTTAAAAGAAACTTGTATTTCCAAAGAAGTGAGTGGGAGCACTATAGAATTTCTGATGAGTATATGTTGTTGACATATTGCTGATCAGAAATGATGTAGAATTTCTGGAAAGCATATAGGGTTATTTGAAAAGTGTTTTTTTTCAATGGAAAACCAGAATTAAGCTACTTGAACATTGATCATGAAGATCTATGAGGATAGATCGAAAAAACGCTAAATGATACTTTCAAATGAGCACATACCTTGACATGATCTTGAAGGTGTTCAAGATGGATCAGTCAAAGAAGGAGTTCTTGCCTGAATTGTAAGGTATGAAGTTAAGACTTAAAGCTCGACCACGGCAGAAGAGAGAGAAAGGATGAAGGTCATCCCCTATGCTTCAGACATAGGCTCTATAGTATGCTATGTTGTGTACCGCACCGGAAGTGTGCCTTGCCATGAGTTAGTCAAGGGGTACAAGAATGATCCAGGAATGGATCATTGGACAGCGGTCAAAATTGTCCTTGGAGTAAATAAGGACATGTTTCTCGATTATGGAGGTGATAAAGAGTTCGGCGTAAAGGGTTACGTCGATGCAAGCTTTAACACCTATCCGAGTAACTCTGAGTAGCAAACCGGATACGTATAGTGGAGCGACCATTTGGAATAGCTCCAAATGGAGCGTGGAAGCAGCATTTACAATGTGACCTAGAGATTTGCGAAATACATACGATCTGAATGTTGCAGACCCGTTGACTAAAACCTCTCTTACAAGCAAAACATGATCAAACCCCAGAACTCATTGAGTCTTAATCACATGGTGATGTGAACTAGTTTAGTGACACTAGTAAACTCTTTGGATGTTGGTCACATGGCGATGTGACCTATCAGTGTTAATCACATGGCGATGTGAACTAGATTATTGACTCTAGTGCAAGTGGGAGACTATTGGAAATATGCCCTAGAGGCAATAATAAATTGGTTATTATTATTATATTTACTTGTTCATGATAATCGTTTATTATCCATGCTCTAATTGTATTGATAGGAAACTCAGATACATGTGTGGGTACATAGACAACACCATGTCCCTAGTAAGCCTCTAATTGACTAGCTCGTTGATCAATAGATGGTTACGGTTTCCTGACCATGGGCATTGGATGTCGTTGATAACGGGATCACATCATTAGGAGAATGATGTGATGGACAAGACCCAATCCTAAGCCTAACACAAAGATCGTGTAGTTCATATGCTAAAGCTTTTATAATGTCAAGTATCATTTCCTTAGACCATGAGATTGTGCAACTCCCGGATACCGTAGGAATGCTTTGGGTGTACCAAACGTCACAACGTAACTGGGTGGCTATAAAGGTGCACTACGGGTATCTCCGAAAGTGTCTGTTGGGTTGGCACGAATCGAGACTGGGATTTGTCACTCCAGTTGACGGAGAGGTATCTCTGGGCCCACTCGGTAGGGCATCATCATAATGTGCACAATGTGACCAAGGGGTTGATCACGGGATGATGTGTTACAGAACGAGTAAAGAGACTTTTCGGTAACGAGATAGAACAAGGTATCGGCATACCGACGATCGAATCTTGGGCAAGTATAATACCGCTAGACAAAGGGAATTGTATACAGGATCGATTGAGTCCTTGACATCGTGGTTCATCCGATGAGATCATCGTGGAACATGTGGGAGCCAACATGGGTATCCAGATCCCGCTGTTGGTTATTGACCGGAGAACGTCTCAGTCATGTCTGCATGGTTCCCGAACCCGTAGGGTCTACACACTTAAGGTTCGATGACGCTAGGGTTATAGGGAATAGATATACGTGGTAACCGAATGTTGTTCGGAGTCCCGGACGTCACGAGGAGTTCCAGAATGGTCCGGAGGTAAAGATTTATATATGGAAAGTTGTTGTTCGGGTTCTGGGAAAAGTTCGGGTTTTTCTGGTATTGTACCGGGAAGCTTCCAGAAGGTTCCGGAGGATTCCGGAGGGGTCCGGAGGTCCGGAAATTGTTCCACCACGTCCAATACAGCAGCATGGGCTGTAAGGGGGCGCCCTAGCCTTAATGGGCCAGGGGCACCAGCCCCCCCAAGGCCCATGCGCATGGGAGAGGGGAAACCCTAAGGGGGAGGGCCTCCACTTGACTTGGGAGGCACTCCTCCCCCCCTTGGCCTCCGCCCCAACCCTAGATGGGATCTAGGGGGCCGGCCCCCTTCTCTCCCCACCTATAAATAGTGGAGGGGTGGGAGGGCAGCCGCACCCCAAGTTCTGGCGCAACCCTTCCCCTCTCCCAAGTCCTCCTCCTCTCCCGCGGTGCTTGGCGAAGCCCTGTAGGATTGCCACGCTCCTCCACCACCACCACGCCGTTGTGCTGCTGCTGGACGGAGTATTCCTCAACCTCTCCCTCTCTCCTTGCTGGATCAAGGCATGGGAGACGTCACCGGGCTATACGTGTGTTGAACGCGGAGGTGCCGTCCATTCGGCACTAGGATCTCCGGTGATTTGGATCACGACGAGTACGACTCCTTCAACCCCGTTATCTTGAACGCTTCCGCTTAGCGATCTACAAGGGTATGTAGATGCACTCCCCTCTCTCTCTCGTTGCTAGTCTCTCCATAGATAGATCTTGGTGACACGTAGGAAAATTTTGAATTTCTGCTACGTTCCCCAACAGGTTGATCCTTTGAGGGATTCCACGTGGGGCTTTACTAGGGAGGAGGTCGTTTCTTTTGGCGGGATCCCTGACCCGGTCTCGACGGGGAGACGGATGAGTGCTCGCGTTCTGGAGCTTCCGGAGGTTGATGACATGCAGCAGAGGTGCGCTATGAGGGCGGTCAAGCTTCATGATGCTGAGATCTCTACTGGTATGTCCGTCAACATATCTAATTCTTTATTGCATTTTTCTAATGAGGAAATTATAAATAATGCAAATCAATTAGGAGTTTCACTAGGGGCTACTAATAGTGAGATTTCCAAATTGGTGAATGATATGTTAGATTTGGAGGCGGAGCGTGCCTTAGAGACTATTCGTAATCTCGCAGCGGTAAAACCCATGAATGATGATGAGATCGATGCGTTAGGGGTCAGAGTGCTCGATAACCTGTGTGCGGATCTAGCACCCTCCCATCATGAGTCTAAGGACGATGATGTGCCCCTAGATAATGCAGTTGTTAGTACCGCTGAGCCCGGTTATGAGGACCGGGTGACAGAACCTAGTAAACCAAAGCGCAAGTGAAAACGAAAGATTTATCCCGACTCTGCAGTTCGTAGGAGTGCTAGGATTCGGACTACTAAATTTTTTTATGATGAAATATGAAAGGAATCTTTTGGAATAGCAGAGGTCTGAAAGACTTGGCTAAAAGAAGGTTTCTTGCTGAGGCATCTCTGGAGCATCGTTTAGATTTTATTGCTCTTTCGGAAACTGGTAGAGATAACTTTGCGCCCCAGTTTCTTTCCTCTCTTGTGGGTGGTGTTGATTTCGACTGGCATTGCCTCCCTCCGCGGGGAAGATCGGGTGGTATCTTGCTGGGTGTGAGATGCGATTCGCTTGAGGTCCGAAGTGTAGTGATGGGAGACTTCGCGGTTAAGTTTCGAGTCAGGTCTAAAGTTGATGGGTTCAACTGGGCGTTGGTGGTGGTTTATGGTGCCGCACAGCCCGAGCTTAAACCGAAGTTTCTGGCGGACCTTGTTCGAATCTGTGGGTCCGAGCAGCTTCCAATTTTAGTGGGGGGTGATTTCAATATCATTAGGAGGAGGGAGGAGAAGAATAATGATAACTTTGATGGCTGGTGGTCGTTTATGTTTAATACCATTATTGAAAGCTTGGATCTGAGGGAGATAGAGCTTTCTGGTAGAAAGTTTACCTGGGCTAATGCTATGCCAAATCCGACTTACGAAAAGCTTGACCGAGTTCTCGCGAGCGTGGAGTGGGAACAGAAGTTCCCTCTTGTTATGGTTCAAGCTCTCTCACGGGGCGTATCCGATCACACGCCCTTGTTCGTGGACTCAGGGGAGCCGAACCATGTGGGAAACAAGAACACATTTTCATTCGAGATGGCCTGGTTCGAACGTGAAGGGTTCTTGGACCTGATTGCCAGGGAATGAGCTAAGGGTGCAGGAGGTAGGACTGCGGTCGAGCGTTGGCAGAATAAGATTAGGAATTTGAGAAGTTTCTTATGGGGTTGGGCTAAGCACCTCAGTGGGGTGTATAAGATTGAAAAGGATAGGCTCCTTTCTCTTATACAGACCCTAGACTTAAAGGCCGAATCCACGATTTTGCTGCCAGCTGAGCTTCAGGTTAAAAGAACTTCTCCGCGAGGAAGAATTGAAGTGGGCTTTGCGGGCTAAGGTCCGCAAAGTGGTCCAGGGGGACGCGAATACTCAATTCTTTCACTTGATTGCTAATGGTAATCACAGAAAGAAGAGAATCTTCCTACTTGAACAAGATGAGGGCACTATTGTAGGACAGGACAACCTAAAAAACTATATAACCGAGTATTATAGGCAGTTATTTGGACCTCCGGAGGATAATTGTGTGTCCCTCGATGAGTCCAGGACTGAGGATGTGCCGCAACTATCGGCTGCTGATAATGATATTCTGGTTGCCCCGTTCTCAGAGAAGGAAGTGTTTGATGCTATTGCACAGATGAAAAATAATAAGGCTCCTGGACCGGATGGATTCCCGGTGGAGTTCTATAAAAAGTGCTGGCACATTATTAAGGGGGATTTTCTACCTTTGTTTCATGATATGTTCGCTGGACATCTTCACTTATTTCACTTGAATTTTGGAACTATCACGCTGCTTTCTAAGAAAACGGATGATGTGAGAATTGAGCAGTTCAGGCCGATATGCCTTCTCAATGTTAGTTTCAAAATCTTTACCAAGGTCGGGACTAATAGGCTCACACAGATTGCATATTCTGTGGTGCAACAGTCCCAAACTGCTTTCATGCCGGACAGAAACATCCTTGAAGGGGTGGTTGTCCTTCATGAAACGCTCCATGAAATCCATTCCAAAAAATTAGATGGAGTAATTTTTAAGGTGGATTTCGAGAAAGCGTACGATAAGGTCAAATGGCCATTCCTCCAACAGGCATTGCGCATGAAAGGTTTTGATGAAGCCTGGCGCCGCTAGGTTGAACCATTTACGCAAAAAGGGAGTGTGAGAATTAAAGTGAATGACGATATTGTTCATTACTTCCAGACACATAAAGGCCTAAGACAAGGAGATCCAATGTCCCCTATCCTGTTTAACATTGTGGTTGATATGTTAGCGATTTTGATAGGAAGGGCCAAGGAGAATGGTCAAGTAGTTGGCTTGGTACCTCATCTTGTTGATGGAGGTTTATCCATTCTTCAGTACACTGATGATACAATCATCTGTATGGAGCATGACTTGGCCAAGGCGAGAAATATGAAGCTGGTGTTATGCCTTTTCGAACAATTGACCGGGTTAAAGATTAACTTTCATAAGAGCGAGTTGTTCTGCTTTGGTAGAACCAAAGACGAACAGGAGGCTCATAGGCAATTGTTTGGGTGCGAGTTGGGGGATTTACCTTTCTCTTACCTAGGTATCCCAATCCACCATCGTAAGCTGACAAACAGAGAACGGAAGTGCACCGAAGACCGATTTGAGAAGAAACTAAGTTGCTGGAAGGGCAAGCTCATGTCATACGGAGGCCGATTAATTCTGATTAATTCGGTGCTCACGAGTATGCCTATGTTTCTCCTATCGTTCTTTGAAGTTCCAGTTGGTGTCAGGAAAAGACTGGATTTCTATCGACCGCGTTTCTTTTGGCAGGGTGATGAACTAAAAAGAAAATACCGGCTTACCAAATGGGATATCATTTGCAGACCGAAAGACCAAGGGGGTCTTGGTAGTGAGAATCTCGAAGTAAAGAACAGATGCCTTCTCAGTAAGTGGCTGTGGAAGTTTTCATCTGAGACTGATGCCACGTGGGCACAAATCCTTCGTAGCAAGTACCTACAGAAAAAATCCTTGTCCCAGGTCACAGTCAGGCCGACTGACTCGCCTTTCTGGAAAGGACTGATGAAAGTCAAACAATCCTTGTTTAATAGGACAAAGTTTGTCATTGGCAACGGCGCCAGTACACGGTTCTGGGAGGATACTTGGCTCAGCGACACACCCTTGGCCATTCAATATCCGTCTTTATATCGTATTGTTCAACGACGTGAGGTGTTCGTTGCAACGGTATTTCAATCTATCCCCCTTAATATTCAGTTCAGACGGCCGCTAGCGGGCAATCGTTGGGAAGAATGGCTCCGTCTAGTTAGAAGACTGATGGAGATTCAGCTTTCTCAACAACCTAATGAATTACGCTGGAAACTGACTAGGTCTGGAGTTTTCACAGTTAAATCAATGTATATTGATGTTATTAATTCGAACTCCATTCCTACCTCCAAGCATGTTTGGGCTGTCAAAGTTCCATTGAAAATAAAAGTCTTTATGTGGTTTGTTCATAAACAAGTTATTTTAACCAAGGACAACTTGATAAAGCGTAATTGAAGAGGACCTACTAGGTGTAGTTTCTGTGATCGGGATGAGACGATCAAACACCTCTTTCTTGATTGCCCATTGGCCAAGGTCCTTTGGCAGACGGTCCATATTGCTTTTAATATTACTCCACCGAATTCTGTCAACACGTTATTTGGGACATGACTTAATGGGATTGAGCCTGACTTAGCGAGACATATTCGTGTTGGAGTTTGCGCTTTGTTGTGGACTATTTGGAATTGCAGAAATGATTTGGTTTTTAATAGAACATCACGTATTCACTTTTTGCAGGTTATTTTCCGAGCCACGGCATTGATTCGCTCGTGGTCGCTACTCACTCCGATGGACGCCAGAGAGCATTTGGTTACTGGATCCATCCGCTGGGAGATGGTAACTCGGGATATCTTCAACCGGTTTGGATGGCGGTCATGTAATAGGATAGGCAATTAGTTTACCTATCTATCTTTAGCCAGCCGGTTGCGGTGTCTTTGTCTGGCTAGTTTGTATTTCTAACCCTTTTTGGCTCTGTGTGAGCTTTCTTTTCAGTTATATTACTGTTGGAGATGCCGGCACTTTGTTTGGAACCTTTTTATTTGGTTAATAAGATGGTCGTATGCATCACTCTGATGCAGAGGCCGGGGAAAACCCCCTTTTCGAAAAAAAAATGTCAAGAACTCAGTCGGCAGGACAATCCGCCTCAGGGTCCACCCATCAGACACCCTACACGCCGTCAAGGCAAAGATCCCGGAACAATACCTCCTCTTTTTCGATGGGGTGCAGCTAGAGGACAACCTCACACTTGCCGATTACGGCATCGGGCACGAATCCATACTCGACCTCCAGGAGAAGATACAAATCTACCGTGACAGACGTTGTTTGGCAGGACTATCGTCCTCGAGGTTGAAAGCATAGACACCATCGACAATGTAAAAACCAAGATCTAGTACATGGAGGACTTTCCCAAGGGCCAGCAGCGCCTCATATTTGCTGGCAAGCAGTTGCAGGACGACAACCGCATCTTGGCTGACCATAACATCTCGAAGGAGTCCACCCTCCTGCTCGTCCTCCAGCCGTGTATTCCAAGAGGTACGTTAATGCACATCTATGTGAAGGCGCTAGATGGGGAGACGACCCACACCCTTTATGGGGTTGGGAGCTTGGACACTATTGACAGTCTCAAGATGAAGATTTACGAGAAGGATGGCACTCGCCCGAGACAACAACGCATCATCTTTGCTGGCAAGCATCTGGAGAACGGGCGCACCCTGGCTGACTACAACGTTCAGCGGGAGTCTACTCTTCATATGGTGATGTGCCTCTGTGGTTGCTGAGATGCATGGCCTGTCGTTCAACATAGTGGTGCTTGTGCTTTCATCATTCTAGTACCATAGTATTGCTTCACTTTTGTTTCCTCTTTCAGTAGTTGTGTGTTATTAATAAAACTGTCATTTAGTATTGTAGTAGTTCTTGTTAACTATTAAGAGATTTTTTTTACTATTAAGGGTCCCTGCGTCTCTTGTCATTCGTTCATTGAGAAACTGATCGAGAAGTATGGTTTGTAACTTTGTATGTAGCTTTACCGAGAATAGACTCCTTTCTCTCCTTTCCACATACACCGTGCGGTCAATTTACGTGGTTATACATCTTTTTTTATATGTGGCATCTTAATATTGATAATCATAACACAATGAATTGGCATTGTTAATCATAGTTGGGATCAAGTCTGCTCAATATTTCTGTAACAAAATGTGAAGAAAACATATAAGGCGTGTTTGGTTGCTTGCATCGAAATTGGGCCCCTTGAATCTGTGGTCAGACTCAGACTGGCTGAGTAAAAACATATTTTGGGCCCACTAGTGCAGAACCGGCCTTTAGTGCCGGTTTGTAACGGCCTTTAGTGCCGGTTCTCCAACCGGCACTAAAGAGTGGGGACTAAACGTCCCCCCCTTTAGTACCGGTTCGTCACGAACCGGCGCTAAAGTACGAACACGTGGCACGAGCCAGGCCCGGGTGCGCGTAGGGCTTTAGTACCGGTTGGTAACACCAACCGGTACTAAATGTTTGAGTGTTTTTTTTAATTTTTGCTTTAGTTTTGTGTTTTTAATTTAATTTAGTAATTATTTTACATTATAATGAGTTGTTAAATCATTAGGTGAAAATACCGCGGATTATTTTTGACTGGAGGATCTAGCTAGCTATATATAGCTAGCTATAGCTAAGTGATCAAGTATATATATATATATATATATATATATATATATGTATGTATGTATGTATGTATGTATATATATATGTATATATATGCCATATCGATATTATATACTTGATCACCTAATTAGGTGATCAAGTATAATATATATGGATATGGCATATATATAGTTGATCACTTAGGTAGGATCCATCCAGCTGAAACTAATATGTGGTTTCTTTCATTAAATGATATAATAATTACTCATCATATCATCATATTATTAATATAAAAACTCTTGCATCATATCATCAACATACTCTAGAGCTAGCTAGCTAAAAATCATCGTAGTCGTCATTATCACTATTTAATCATGATAGTCATTACCACTATCAAATCACCACCAACAGTAGCTTAAAGAAGAAACATTCATTTGTACCAGAAGCAAAAATATCACCGAGTTCAACATGATTGTCATGATATTATAAGCGTTCATATATAACACCACAAAAGCAAATCACTTTTTGAGATTAAGTTCAGAACGAAGAACATGGACATGAAAGGACAAGTACTAAGAGCAGCATGCTAAATCACTCCTGCTAGCTACTCTCTCTCTGGTAAAATAGCATAGAACATGTATAGCTCTCCTGATTCATCAAACTGGAGCATGCAGATGAACCTGTCTCCTAATCGTGGGATGCGCTTCTCATTGCTGCCCCCTAGTACTTCTCTGCGATCGTTAACAATTTTCCTCCAATCTTTCACTATTAAGCATTCATCGCTTCTAGAAATCCTGAATGCATTAATGTGCAATGCAGGATATCTTGGCCGTAAGCTAACAATTGACATGCGACCTTTAGTCTCGATCCCCTGAGGCACAACTGTCATCGGGAGTCCCTGTTGAAGAACATCGTATGAAAGTTTAGCAAAAAAATTATGTATGCAAAAGATGCACTAAGGACAAATAGTAAAAATCTTACCATCATTCCTAAATAGATGTGACCGTAGTTCAATACCATCACTATTGGTCGCACATTTTGAGTACTAACATTTCTAAGTGCAGAAAGAAAATTTGTCTTGACAGTATGAAGATCCATAAGCCATGAAACATAATGACTTATCTCCTCGTAGTTTAGTTCAGCTCCGGGACAGTAGTAGGTCCTGTCTACCAAGCGCCGGACATGTTTGGTTGAATGGAGATAAGCTGTCAATATAAATTATAGTTGTCAATTATTTTTGAATAAGCAATATAAAAGACAAAGATATAGTTGAGAAGAACTCACATAATGGTAGAATTGGAGGCGTCTACACATCGACCCATATGTCTCTATTACTTTCAATATCATCTTCTGAACGAATATCAAAGGTGATAACCATACCAGGCTCAAATACATAAGTCTTGCATAGTGCTTGCCAAGTTTTGCATTCAAAATAGGTGTACGTGTGTGCATTGTATACTTTGACGTTGAAAGTATAACCATGCTCAGTTTTCAGGTAAACTCTCTTTACCTCCATAGTTTCCATATCATTGAAACCTATCTTATCCAAGACAAAAATTCTTGCATGGCAGGGGATGCGCTAGTAGAATAGTGAAAATTAAAAATTATAAGTCAGGCAAATGAAGTATATATATATATAAGTCATGCTTAATTACGAAAACAGACACTTGTCGTTGTGACTTACTGTATCGAATTTGAAGGTCCCATCCAGCTTGATGCTGAATCGCCTATCATCAACAAGGAAATTTCTGTCGCACTGGCCACGCTGGTCTTCACAGTATTCGCACATAATGAAATTTTTTCCGTCGTCAGACGACATTTCCTATGTTCACATAGGCGAAACATTAAACACTTACTAATTCAACTAATTCAACTAATTCAACTAAGCATTTACTAAAAATAAACTAGTTATATTAATTCAAACAATCTCATATACGTAAATTTTAATTAGTTCAAATAATCTCATATACCTAAATTTTCTTGCTAAAAATAAACTAGTTCTATTAATTCAACTAGTTCAACTAAGCATTATATTTAGTAAAAATAAACTAGTTATATTAATTCAACTAGTTCAACTAAGCATTTACTAAAAATAAACTAGTTCTATTAATTCAACTAGTTCAACTAATCTCATATACCTAAATTTTCTTACTAAAAATAAACTAGTTATATTAATTCAACTAGTTCAACTAAGCTTTTAATAAAAATAAACTATTTTTATTAATTCAACTAGTTCAACTAATCTCATATACCTAAATTTTCTTACTAAAAATAAACTAGTTATATTAATTTAACTAATTCAACTAAGCATTTACT